>NC_143048.1:34220000-34440000 GCF_057628025.1 Oncorhynchus mykiss
TCACTCCTGGCTAAGATCAATGAGAACCAGTCTGGAGAGGTATGGAGCTGTTGTTTCTACAGAACTGTTGTTTTATCTGTTACTGATGTCCACAATAAGGCATGTTGCAAAGTGATCAATCTCACACCAGCATATGTTTTGTTTTGCATAGTTATACTGTATGTTGTCATATTGTGGAGGTTATGCTGGAACTTTGTCTCAACGCTTCTTTCTTCTTTAGTTGTGGCAAGGCCGCTGGCAGGGGAATGAGGTTGTGGTGAAAGTGTTGAAGGTTCGCGACTGGTCCACCAGAAAAAGCAGAGACTTCAATGAGGAGTATCCCAAACTCCGGTAATAACGGTTTACCCGCTTATTGTTCATTGTAGGTGTAATTTCTCATGTTGTGTGGATATCATGTCTGTCTTCCTCTTGTACCTTTTTTATTTATCGGATTGTCCCTCATATGTCCCATCCTATATGCATATTTGTCTGTCTCCTCCCCCTTGTCCCTCTTCCTCGGGCCCATCCCAGGATATTCTCCCACCCCAATGTGCTGCCCATGTTGGGAGCGTGTCAGTCTCCTCCCGCCCCTCACCCCATCATCATCACACACTGGATGCCCTATGGCTCCCTCTACAACGTGCTTCACGAGGGCACCAGTGAGTACCACATTAACCTGCACTGTACTAAAGACTTCCAATAAGGTCATTGATTCATAGAATATTCCTGGACGTCTTTTGGAAGTGCAGGCTTAAGTATTGGAAAAGAGAGTAATTAATATTACTGTACTAGTTACTAGAGAAGGAGTACAATGTTACAGCTGTTGCTGACGTGTGAAAATGACTGACATGGCTCTGTTGTCTTCTGTCAGACTTTGTGGTTGACCAGACACAGGCGGTGAAGTTTGCTTTGGACATTGCCTGTGGGATGGCCTTCCTCCACACGCTCGAGCCCATGATCTCGCGGCACTCTCTCAACAGCAAGAGTGTCATGGTGAGAGATGGACTCACATTAATATCACATATTCACTACAGTGATGTACTGTAGTTGTCATGTGTTTCACTCATGCTTCTTATGCCTTGGTGGATGACTGACTTTGTGTTCGAAACCCACTGTTATAATGCCCTGATATTCCTTGACAGATCGACGAGGACATGACAGCCAGGATCAGCATGTCAGACGTCAAGTTCTCCTTCCAGTGTCCTGGCAGGATGTACTCCCCAGCATGGGTAGCCCCTGAAGGTACATTACACACTCAGCAACTTTTTCTCTGCTTACCGCTTTTTACCGTTGAGAATGTAAATATTTGCTTTATGTAACTATAAGGCATACAACTCCTACAGCTATGAACGTGTGTGTGATCCTCTTTCTCTCTCTGTCCTGTGCCCATGCAGCCCTACAGAAGAAGCCTGAGGAGATCAACCGGCGGTCAGCAGACATGTGGAGCTTTGCTGTGTTGCTGTGGGAGCTGGTGACCAGGGAGGTGCCCTTCGCTGACCTCTCCAACATGGAGATTGGCATGAAGGTGAGACCGCTGGAGCTCAGGGTGCTGGAAGTTATAGAATTTGTTACAACAGGAATCTCAAAACACATGTCTCAGTTTAGTCTTGTCCTTCCCAGTGTCTCTGACATCTCTGTTCTGCCCTCAGGTGGCCCTGGAAGGCCTACGACCCACAATTCCTCCGGGCATCTCACCCCACATCTGCAAGCTCATGAAGATCTGTATGAACGAAGATCCAGCCAAGAGGCCTAAATTTGACATGATCGTACCCATCCTAGAGAAAATGCAGGACAAGTGAACTGCTTTTTTGCTCTGCCTTGAGCAGAGCAAAACCCCAGATATCATCCAGAGATGTGGTGCTTACCAGTGTTGCCTTAGACCTACTCTCACTACTTACCGCTGCCCTCAATGTCACTAACTTAAGCCTCTGAAACCGGCGACAGTCACTTATTCTATTCTTCATTATGATTTTTACTTGACTTATCAAGACATGTTTTTATCAGTACTTTCATCTACGTCACTGTCTTATCGCGTCCATGCTGGAGCTAAGAACTGACACTTACGACTTGTGTTCTAATCATGTGGACTGAGTACAAGCCTCTGTGACTGAATAACCTGTGGAGGTCAGGATGACAATCTGTCTTTCGCACTGCTTCCTTTCTTTACCTTTGGAGGTGGTCTCACTAACTAGGGGTCAGACGCTGTAAAGTGACTTGCAACCTATTATTCCTGATAATGAAAGCTCTTACGAAAACAACACGTTGCTGTATTATCCTGAAGCTTGTCTTGTGGAACTGAGTGTGTACTATTTGGCTTGTTTCCTTTATTGTTTCAAGTGCAAGTAGTATGTATGCAAACAGGGTTATAGGACTGCTCCTGCTGTTAGACTATTTATCCAACAAAGCATTTCCATGTCAGTATTCTTCAGGAAGTGCAGGGGAATGAGCGGAACCACTTTTTACACGTGAGCTACTTTGTGTTAATTGTTCATCTTTGATTCCAATGGATGTTGAAAGAGGGAACTACCCTCTGAGTGGGAAGTCAGAAGTACAGTATCTGACTTTATAAGGCATCCGCATACTAGGTTTGGTTTGATCCTAGCATAACTTGGTTAGGCGACGGGAATGTCTGTGCCTTGCATACTTCATTAAGACATTTGCTTGAAAAACGAGAAAGAAGTGTCAATATTACTTTAGCCCGCATCAGAAGCCGTACAACACAGCCATAATACTTCCTCAAAATTGCCTGAATTAATCTAACATAAATCAAGGAATCTGTAATCAATATTGACCTTTTAACTGAGGTCTTAGTTGCACAATTTTACATCTAAGCTGCATGTTGCAGTATTTCTCAAGTTAACAAAATGTGTGTGAGAATGACAACATGTAATTGAAGAATTCCTGTTGACCAATCACTGATGAAAGGGTGTGGTCTTTGGCTACCAAACTTCAGCTTGCATCAAGGAAGAGAAGTGTGCTGTAACAGATGAAAAAAACCACCTGTCGAATGCTGCTGAACACCAAAACAAATGACAACATTTTGTCTATATGCACAAACTTTTTCGACTGGGAAGCATACCTCTCTGTGTACTGCATCAGACAGTTTGGTATATTTCATCCACAGTATTTTCTGCCCTCAGATCTTTGGGATTTGTTTTCTTCAACTCTCATCTTCATTGAATTCTGTGGCTATGTTTATGCCTGATGCAATTCTCAACTTTTCACAGGCGAGTGAAGACGAAATGGACAGTAAGGGGATAACATTAACATTCTGCTATCTGTTACTTTGTTTCCGCTTGCTTTTTGACTTCACTGCATTGTTGTGCCCTGATATGAGTTAGTTCCGTCTTTATTGGCCAATGTTATACTTATAATGTTATACTTATTTGTTTTTGAACATAAGTTCTTTGTGCCTCCACCAGCTTGCTTATTTCTGCTGAATCACTGGGGTAAATGCCAAAACCAAGCATGTCTTATACAAATGTATGTAATTTATAAGTATATTAATAAAATAAATGTTGGTATCTAGTCCGAAAGATCTTGTTTTGGTGTATTTCTCAGACTAGTGCATGATAGTGGAGGTTTTTTCATGCAGGTAGGCACAGACAGGAAAGTATCTGGCAGAATTACCAGCATTTACTACAAAGTTTTTCAAATCAAATTTTATTGGTCACATACACATTTAGCAGATGTTATTGTGGGTGTAGCGAAATGCTTGTCCTCAATTAATATAAGGAAATCTGTGAACTTACATAAATTAGAGCCTAATGAATTTATTTCATATGACTGGACGGGCGCAGCCATGGGGAGGGCATAGGTCCACCCACTGGGGAGCCAGGCCCAGCCAATCATGAGTTTTTCCCCACAAAAGGGCATTATTACAGTCCAGAAATACTCCTCAGCTTTTGCGGTGGCTGGTCTCAGACGATACTGCAAGTGAAGAAGCTGGATATGCAGGTCCTGGGCTGGTGTGGTTGTGAGGCCGGTTGGACGTACTGCCAAATTCTCTAAATCAACATTGAAAGCATCTTATGTTAGAGAAATGAACTTAAAATACTCTGGCAACAGCTGTGGTGGAAATTCCTGCATGCCAATTGCATGCTCCCTCAATTTGAGACATCTCTGGCATTGCGTTGTGTGGCAAAACTGCACATTTTAGATTTGTTTTTTTGTCACCGGCACAAGGTTCTTGATATGCCATATCTGTCAGATGGATGGATTATTTTGGCAAAGGAGAAATGTTCACTAACAGGGATGAAAACAAATGTGTGCATACATTGAGAAAAATAAGCTGTTGTATGGAAAGTTTCTGGGATCTTTAGTTTCAGGTCATGAAACATGGGGCCAACACTTTACATGTTGCGTTTTATATTTTTGTTCAGTGTTTATCAGGGGTTCCAAACCTTTTCACTTGGGGGGCCCCCCCTTCCAGCATTGGAGGAAAACATTAGCTGACAGGCTGGTTTATCTGGACATTTCTGACACGTTATAGATGGCTCTAAGGTATGCAATGATTAACATGACAAGAGGAACTGATGATACACTACCCCATTTCTGAATTGTACCTTGTGCATTTTACGATTACAACTTTCAAGAGTAATTTTAAACCCGGACTTCCTTTAATATATATATATCCGCAAAACACCAGTCTCAACGTCAACAGTAAAGAAGTGACTCCAGGATGCTGGCTTTCTAGGCAGAGTTCCTCTGTCCCGTGTCTGTTTTCTTTTGCCCATCTTAAACTTTTATTTTTATTGTCCAGTCTGAGATATGGCTTTTTCTTTGCAACTCTGCCTAGAAGACCAGCATCCCGGAGTCACCTCTTCACTGTTGACGTTGAGACTGGTGTTTTGCGGGTATTCTGTGAAGGGAGTAGTACCTAGCGCTGTACGAGATCTTCAGTTTCTTTGCAATTTCTCGCATAGAAAGTCCTTCATTTCTAGGAACAAGAATAGACTGACGAGTTTCAGAAGAAAGTTGTTTGTTTCTGGCCGTTTTGAGCCTGTAACCGAACTCACAAATGCTGAGGCTCCAGATACTAATTTAGTTTAAAGAAGGCCAGTTTTATTGCTTCTTTCATCAGAACAACAGTTTTCACCTGTGCTAACATAATTGCAAAAGGGTTTTCTAATGATAAATTAGCCTTTTTAAACGATTAACTTGGATTAGCTAACACAACGTGCCATTGGAACACAGGAGTGATGGTTGCTGACAATGGGCCTCTACACGCCTATGTAAATATTCCATAAAAAATCTGCCGATTCCAGCTACAATAGTCATTTACAACATTAACGTCTACACTGTATTTCTGATCAATTTGATGTTATTTTAACGGACAAGAAATTAACTTTTCTTTCAAAAACAAGGACATTTATTTTTGAGCGGTAGTGTACATATGAGATGAGCAATGCAAGATATGCAAACATCATTAAAGTGACATTATTAAAGTGGCTGGTGTTCCATTTATTAAAGTGGCCAATGAGTTCAAGTCTGTATGAAGGCAGCAGCCTCTGTGCTAGTGATTGCTGTTCAAAAGTCTGATGGCCTTGAGATAGATGTTTTTCAGTCTCTCGGTCCCAGCTTTGATGCACCTGTACTGACCTCGCCTTCTGGATGGTAGCGGGGTGAACAGGCAGTGGCTCGGGTGGTTGTTGTCCTTGATGATCTTTTTTGCCTTCCTGTGACATCGGGTGCTGTAGGTGTCCTGGAGGGCAGGTAGTTTGCCCCCGTTGATGTGTTGTGCAGAACGCACCACCCTCCGGAGAGCCCTGCAGTTGTGGGCGGTGCAGTTGTCATACCAGGCAGTGATACAGCCCGACAGGATGCTCTCAATTGTGCATCTGTAAAAGTTTTTGAGGGTTTTAGGTGACAAGCCAAATTTCTTCAGCTTCCTTAGGTTGAAGAGGTACTGTTGCGCCTTCACCACACTGTCTGTGTAGGTGGACCATTTCAGTTTGTCCGTGATGTGTACGCCGAAGAACCTAAAACTTTCCACCTTCTCCACTACTATCCCATCTATGTGGATAGGGTGCTCCCTCTTCTGTTTCCTGAAGTCCACGATCATCTCCTTTGTTTGGTTGACGTTGAGTGAGAGGTTATTTTCCTGACACCACACTCTGAGAGCCCTCACCTCCTCCCTGTAGGCTGTCTCGTCGTCGTTGGTAATCAAGCCTACTACTGTTGTGTCGTCTGCAAACTTGATTGAGTTGGAGGCGTCATTGGTGAACATGGAGTACCAGAGGTCGCTGAGCACGCACCCTTGTGGGGCCCCAGTGTTGACGATCAGCGAAGTGGAGATGTTGTTTCCTACCTTCACCACCTGGGGGTGGCCCGCCAGGAAGTTCAGGACCCAATTGCACAAGGCGGGGTTGAGACCCTGGGCCTCAAGGTTAATGATGAACTTGGAGGGTACTATGGTGTTGAATGCTGAGCTATAGTCAATGAACAACATTCGTAAATAGGTATTCCTCTTGTCCAGATGGGATAGGGCAATGTGCAGTGTGATGGAGATTGCATTGTCTGTGGAGCTATTGGGGTGGTAAGCAAATTGAAGTGGGTCTAGGTAAAGCGGAGGTGATATGATCCTTGACTAGTCTCAAAGCACTAAATGATGACAGAAGTGAGTGCTATGGAGCGATAGTCATTTAGTTCATACCAATGTACTATAGCACTAATTTAGTACGAAAACACCTCTATAAATCTATTTTGATAATGTATTCTGTGGACTCGAGGGTTGAGGCAGAGAACCTCGAGGCAACACAGAGCGACAAATTCTTGACGTTCGCCCGCCTCCCCTTCTTTCATCATCACTATACACAACAGCGCAGCATCAGTATTGCCTGGGAATCCAGATAAACGACCCCTCAATACGTGTGGAAATATGTAACAATAACGAGAATATATTTAATCGAAGACACACTGACAGCACAAGTAAGTATATTTAGTAGTTAATGGCGCACATTTTATAGTGCCGTCCTTTGTGTTCGTGTACCAATTCTGGCTATATTATGGGATGATGATGGCGGATGATGCCCGTTTTTTCAGATGGTCACCTAGCTACTTTCTGTAGCTAGCTAGCAAGGAGGCTAACGAAGCCTTTTAGTTGACTTAACGTTAGCTAACCCACATTGCTGGTATGCTAAATTAGCAATAATACAGTAGCTAGCGCTTGACATTGTCATGGCATTTAAATTGTTATTGATTGCTTGCTAAATTCGCAACTAGCAAGCTAGCTAGAGAGGCCTAGCCAACTATCGTTATCTAGTAACGTTTGCTAGCTGTATAGCGTAGCGATTTGTATCATCATGGATAATGTACTGTAGTTAGCTAATGGCGCAGTTAACATTAGTTACCTAGCTTACTACTTTAATATGTCAACGTTAGTTAGCGAACTAGTTAGGCTGGGTAGCTAGCTACCTGGCTAGCATGCTAACATTACATTTACCTCGCTGGCAAGTTAACTAATGTTAGTTAACCTTACAATGTCAAACAGTTGACTAGCCAGCCAGGTCACTTTCTCTCATTACTAAACTGACACACCTCTCAATAGTTATTTTTTTGGACATTCGAGTGATCAGATGGGCAAAGGCATGTATTTTCTCTCAAACCATACCCCCCTGTATTCCCCTCAGAGCTGCTGTATAATACCATGGGTGGCCATGATGATGATGATGATATGTCTTATCATGTAGCCAACAACCATCATCAAGATGAAGTGCTAAAAAACAAATTGAATGACAGTGGCCTTTGGAGTGACCAAGAATCCACTGGCGGCAACAATGCTAAGTGGGTCAAGGAGGGCCAGAACCAGCTGAGGAAAGTTGCTGAGAAACATCAGGACCAGAATGGGAACCAAGAGGACTTCTCCCCTCATAACACCACTGAGGAGGAGCAGAGGAACGAGGAGCAGACCAAATCTCCCAAGACCATCCTCAAGGAGCCAGTACTCATTGATACTCTACTGTCTGCCGAGGATAAAGAGGGTGAGGTCGAAGAAAATGACAAAGAAAAGGAAGATCCATCTGAGGCAGATGAAGAGGCCTGCAGTTTTAAAGAGGAAGAGAGGGAGTCCGAACAGAGTAATGTGGAGGCTGAAAGAGAGGGAGGTGGGGTGGCTAGAAATCCCTGTCTGCTGTTTTCTAACGTGAATGGAACACCAAGTGATGAAGAAACCAACTGGCCTGCACTGTCTCAGGAAAGCACTGCTGATATCCCTCCAAATGGAAACAAAGGTAAGGGCGAGTTGTTGAAATCAGTCGTGTGACTGTTTTGTTGGAGCAATGATGATTATAGTCTAGTCTAACATAACAAGTGCTTCTCAGGTTGCAAGCAGCGTTGGCGGACTCCTCGTTCTAACCCTCCCCTTCTCTCCACACAGAGTCCTTCTGGGACTCGGAGGCCTTTGAGGCGGACACAGACCTACCCTCTGGGTGGATGCGGGTTCGAGACACCTCAGGCACCTACTACTGGCACATCCCTACTGGCACTACTCAGTGGGAGCCCCCCTCCCCTCTGGACAAGGTGGGAGACTCGATGATGTCCTCCAGTATGTCCCTGGAGACAACACCCTGTGAGGAAGAGCAGGAGGTGAGCTCTTACTCATAGGCCTTAGGGATGATTTGTGACATGTTCTGTTCGTAGAAGACTATCTATGCTCTCCCAATTTAGAATAAAAACGGCATCACGTTTTTGTCTGACTCCTAGGAAACATGGGGAGACCTCTCTAACCCAGATGAAGGGACTAGTGATGGAGAGTTGTGGAAGGTAAGAGACAGAGGGAATATTAAGAAGTACTAATGAGAATCTTGACATGGCTGAGACCTCACATTTAGGATATCCTATACCAAAAGGTCAACACTGACAGTTAAAATATGTTCTATTTATTTGAATGAGTATGGAAAACGTAATTTTTATGTCTCCGATTATTCATTGAAAAACATAATTTGTAATATACATTCAACGTGAACTCTCACCACAGACTCTGCGGATAAATCATTATTAGATTTAGAAAAAGTAGGCTTACGTTTTTTTAATGTCTTGGCGTGTACTAAGGGACAGAAGCAGAGCATTATGCTTCAATAGCCAAAATAATAATACAATAACAGAGCACACCACATTTCCCAGCTTCAACCCTCAATATTTCAGTTTTAGAAACAGTGGAGTTTAGAAGGCAGCACATCTGGATGTTGATCAACTTGGTGATAATGAATTGACAAATTCTTCATATTTTTCGTGATTGCAGGAGGGAGAGGTGGCTTCTGATCAGAGCCTGAAGGAGTTTGAAGGGGCAACCCTGCGCTATGCATCCATCAACCTGAAGTAAGTGGTGTGGTGGTAGTACATTATGTGATAAGCTTTCTCATTCTCAGCCAAAACAGTTTATCTTAAACCCTTCTCTTATTCTTTCTCAAACTATACCTGACTGGTAACTAGCTGTTCCCAATCTGAGGAAGAGGAGAACCTTGATCCCCATGGCACTGACTTGGAGGCTAAGGTACATTCAAATTCACTTACATTTACACTCACTAATGCACTGAGGCAGGAAGACTGTAGTCATCTGTCTGTCCCTTCCCTGTCAACATACAACTACTCTTCCCTTTCCTAATTGGACTGCGTCTGTCGGTTTATCCCTCTCCCTCTATCCGGGCCATCATGTGTTCTCTCCTGCCTCAATTTGCTATTCCAGTATTTTGCTGTGCGCTCTCTGGGCTGGGTGGAGATGTCTGAAGAGGACATGGCACCAGCGAAGAGCAGCGTGGCTGTCAACAACTGCATTAGACAGCTGTCCTACCATAAACACAACCTCCACGACACTGCTGGCATCTGGGGAGAGGTGAGTCTGAGGAGCAGGGCTACAGTAAGGGCCTGGGGTGGGCTCTTCCTGTTTGGGGGAAGAGCCTGGGCATGGGGTTGATGTCTGGGCAACACCCTCTGTTTACCTTGCTTGGTCTATTTTTACCCAGCAACCTCTCACATTTACTGCTATTCCCTGCAGCTGCTCTGTGTTGAATAATGTAGAACATCAGAGTAATTATAGTCATCCACATGCACCAATGCTTGGGAATGTCTCCATCTAAAACGGGACCAAGTCTAACAGGTGTTTGCTAGAATATTATCAGTTGTAGAACAGATGGCACATTCAGATGTAATTTGGTTCCATTTGCTGTGCATGGTGGTGCTTCAGGAGGATCGTGATATGTTTGTGTTGTGTTACCAGGGTAAGGACATGCTGATGGTCCTGGAGAATGACACTATGAATCTGATCGACCCGCTAGGCCAGACTCTGCTGCACTCCCAGCCTATTGCCAGCATCCGCGTGTGGGGTGTGGGCCGAGACAACGGCAGGTCAGTGTCTACTAGTTAGTCACCGTTTGGCACCACATCTGGAGGTTGCAAAGCACTGCACAACTGTTGCAGTCCCATTAAGATGTTGTAGCTACTTTTACAGGAACAGAAAATGCTGTTTAACTCTTTGGAATTCGTACTATTTTATATAGTGTCTATTTAGCACAATCTATTAATAAATTGTTTATCTAGTCTTAGCCGTCACTTAACTATTACTTCATCATGACCCATCCACACCTAATTAAGAGATATTAGACACTGGGAATTACATAATAGCTGGTAATTTGTTCCATTTTCTTAAAGATGCACGCTGTAGAAATTGCTACTCCATTTCCTGGTTGCAAAAATTCTAATAGTTTACCAAATTTCAGTTTGTGACAAAACAAGCAAGTTTAAGTGTAGAGAATGTTTGTACCTTCTAAACCGCTGTGAAATATATTTTGCATAACTAAAAATATTGTATTTTCAGCTGTTTGAATTTGGTGTACACAACAAATATTCATTCTCATTGAAGCATAGAAATAGTGCACATAGAATAGATCTACCACTTCTGAGACTTGCTTTCAGTGAGTGACAGATCTATAACTCTCATTTGTATGTGAATTTGGTCGGCCCCCCCCCCCCAAAAAAAGTTACATATTGCAGCATTACATTTTTCTAGGTAAAACCCCGCCTTATCTCAGTTTACTGGTCACCATAGCAGCACCCATCCACAACACGCTCTCCAAGCTGGAGACTATTATCTCCCTCACTAACTTCAACCACCAGCTGTCAGAGCAGCTCACAAATCATTGCACCTGTACATAGCCCATCCAACTACCTCATTCCCATACTGTATTTATTTATTTATTTATTTTGTTCTTTTGTACCCCAGTATCTCTACTTGCACATTCATCTTCTGCACATCTATCACTCCAGTGTTTAATTGCTATATTGTAATTACCTTGCCACTATGGCCTACTTTATTGCCTTACCTCCCTTAATCTTACCTCATTTGCACACACTGTATATATACTTTTTTTCTACTGTATTATTGACTGTATGTTTGTTTATTCCATGTGTAACTCTGTGTTGTTGTATGTGTCGAACTGCTTTGCTTTATCTTGGCCAGGTGGCCTACCTGGTTAAATAAAGGTGAAATAAATGTAAAAAATAAAGAAGTGTTATTAAAACATGTTCATCGTCATGCCTTAGGGTAGTGTTTTCCCATCCTAGACCTGTGGATATGGGTTTGTTTTCCTGCTGAATTTGCACATAGCAGTTCTTTGCCCAGCTGTGTGAGTCACATCAGATTTTTTCACATTATAATTTTTTAGAGCTGAACTGATTAGTCAAAATACCAATTAGTGAAAAAAATATCTGAATTGGGCTGCCTTTGTAAATGCGGCCTATGGGTCCAAACAGGATTTGAACCCAACTTGGCAATGGCATGCTTAAATACAGAACTGCACCCATGAGACAACACTGCCCTCTGGTGAGTTGTCCATGGTGTTGCAATGATACAGCTGCCCTCTGGTGGGTTGTCTCTGGTGGGTTGTCCATACAGCTGCCCTCTAGTGGGTTCTCCATGGTATTGCAATGATACAGCTGCCCTCTGGTGGGTTGTCCATACAGCTGCCGTCTGGTGGGTTGTCCATGGTGTTGCAATGATACAGCTGCCCTCTGGTGGGTTGTCCATACAGCTGCCATCTGGTGGGTTGTCCATGGTGTTGCAATGATACAGCTGCCCGCTGGTGGGTTGTCGCTGGTGGGTTGTCCATACAGCTGCCGTCTGGTGGGTTGTCCATGGTGTTGCAATGATACAGCTGCCCTCTGGTGGGTTGTCCATACAGCTGCCATCTGGTGGGTTGTCCATGGTGTTGCAATGATACAGCTGCCGCTGGTGGGTTGTCCATACAGCTGCCATCTGGTGGGTTGTCCATGGTGTTGCAATGATACAGCTGCCCTCTGGTGGGTTGTCCATACAGCTGCCATCTGGTGGGTTGTCCATGGTGTTGCAATGATACAGCTGCCCGCTGGTGGGTTGTCTCTGGTGGGTTGTCCATACAGCTGCCGTCTGGTGGGTTGTCCATGGTGTTGCAATGATACAGCTGCCCGCTGGTGGGTTGTCTCTGGTGGGTTGTCCATACAGCTGCCCTCTGGTGGGTTGTCCATACAGCTGCCCTCTGGTGGGTTGTCTCTGGTGGGTTGTCCATACAGCTGCCCTCTGGTGGGTTGTCCATGCAGCTGCCCTCTGGTGGGTTGTCCATACAGCTGCCCTCTGGTGGGTTGTCCATACAGCTGCCCTCTGGTGGGTTGTCCATGGTATTGCAATAACATTTCCTTTCAATGACATTCACTACGAATCTGATTAGAATTTTCTGCTAGTGTTTTTGTAATAACTGTGATTAACTGATCATTATTTATTTTCATGCTGCATTTCGCTGCCCTATACAGGGAAAGGTATTGTACAGATATGATTATTTGCAGTTTTTCCTTTAGAAATGTATTCTCATGTCCGATGTTGTTTATCCTACATATAGTTAAATGTATTGTATTGTCATATCTAACATGATTGCATGCAATAATTTTTGTTTTGCCAGTTTTTTTCTTGTGGGTTGTTATCATTAAAGTTGGAGAAATGCATGGGTTCATGTACCTGTATGTAAATGGTGTACTTTTCTGTATTTTTTTACAACAGAGACTTTGCTTATGTAGCACGAGACAACCTGACCCAGGTACTCAAGTGTCACGTGTTCCGCTGTGACTCACCTGCCAAGAACATCGCCACCAGTCTGCATGAGATGTGCTCCAGGGTGAGACTCCCATGTCTTCTACAGTTGAAGTTGGAAGTTTACATACACTTAGGTTGGAGTCATTAAAACACATTTTTCAACCACTACGCACATTTCTTGTTAACAAACTATAGTTTTGGCAAGTCGGTTAGGTCATCTACTTTGTGCACAACACAAGTAATTTTTACAACAATTGCTTACAGACAGATTATTTCACTTATAATTCACTGTATCACAATTCTATTGGGTCAGAAGTTTACATACACTCATTTGACTGTGCCTTTAAACAGATTGGAAAATTCCAGAAAATTATGTAATGACTTTAGATGCTTCTGATAGGCTAATTGACATAATTTGAGTCAATTGGTGGTGTACCTGTGGATGTATTTCAAGGCCTACCTTCAAACTCCGTGCCTCTTTGCTTGACATCATGGGAAAATCAAAAGAAATCAGCCAAGACCTCAGAAAAAAAATGGTGGACTTCCACAAGTCTGGTTCATCCTTGGGAGCAATTTCCAAAGGCCTGAAGGTACCACGTTCATCTGTACAAACAATAGTATGCAAGTATAAACACCATGGGACCACACAGCTGTCATACCGCTCAGGAAGGAGACGCGTTCTGTCTCCTAGAGGTGAACGTACTTTGGTGCGAAAGGTGCAAATCAATCCCAGAACAACAGAAAAGGACCTTGTGAAGATGCTGGAGGAAACAGGTACAAAAGTGTCTACATCCACAGTAAAACGAGTCCTATATCGACATAACCTGGAAGGCCGCTCAGCAAGGAAGAAGCCACTGCTCATAAACCGCCATTAAAAAAAACACTACGGTTTGCAACTGCACATGGGGACAAATATTATACTTTTGGAGAAATGTCCTCTGGTCTGATGAAACAGAAATAGAACTGTTTGGTCATAATGACCATTGTTATGTATGGAGGGAAAAGGGGGAGGCTTGCAAGCTGAAGAACACCATCCCAACCGTGAAGCACGGGGGTGGCAGCATCATGTTGTGGTGGTGCTTTGCTGCAGGAGGGACTGGTGCACTTAACAAAATAGATGGCATCATGAGGTAGGAAAATTGTGTGGATATATTGAAGCAACATCTCAAGATTTCATTCAGGAAGTTAAAGCTTGGTCGCAAATGGGTCTTCCAAATGGAGAATGACCCCAAACATACTTCCAAAGTTGTGGCAAAATGGCTTAAGGACAACAAAGTCAAGGTATTGGAGTGGCCATCACAAAGCCCTGACCTCAATCTATAGAAAATGTGTGGTTAGAACTGAAAAGGCGTGTGCGAGCAAGGAGGCCTACAAACCTGACTCAGTTACACCAGCTTCTCTCATTAGGAATGGGCCAAAATTCACCCAACTTATTGTGGAAAGCTTGTGGAAGGCTACCTGAAACGTTTGACCCAAGTTAAACAATTTAAAGGCAATGCTACCAAATACTAATTGAGTGTATATGAACTTCTGACCCACTGGAATGTGATGAAAGAAATAAAAGCTGAAATAAATCATTCTCTCTACTATTATTCTGACATTTCACATTCTTAAAATAAAGTGGTGATCCTAATTGATCTAAAACAGGGATTTTTTACTAGGATTAAATGTCAAGAATTGTGAAAAACTGAGTTTTGAATGCATTTGGCTAAGGTGTATGTAAACTTCTGACTTCCACTGTATGTCACATATCTAATATACTATTTCCTGTGGAATCTCGTTTCACGATGAGCTGAACATGTCTCTCTTTACATTCAGATAATGACAGAGAGGAAACTATCCAAGCCATTTCTGAGCAGGTACAATTCTGACCAGTGCAAAGCCATGGAGATTCCTACTCAAGGTAACCACTGTGATAGTTCTACAGTTAATTTTAGAACAGAAGTAAAACACCAGACACTAACTCCATCCCTATCTTCTTCCTCTGCAGAGTTTCCCGTTCCAAAAAATGAGAATTTCCAACGTTTCCTTGTATATTACCTTGGTAACGTACCTGTGACCAAGCCTGTAGGTAAGGGACGCATGGGTAAGGAAATCTTTTATTTACTTAGTAGTTAGGTAAATATATCTAGCTGTGCAATAAAGCATATGGCTATGCTTTGTGTGGGACTGTGTTTTGCTTCACTTCACATGTGGCTAGCTAGCTACTCCCATGCAGTTTACCTTGCCCTGTGGATACTGTTAACAGTCAAACTTTCTCGTCTCCTAGGTGTGGACACAATCAATGATGCTTTGGAGGCTGCAATGAACAGCACAAGGAAGCAGGATTGGACCCCCGTCTCTGTCAACGTGGCCCCTGCCACTCTCACCATCCTCACCAGAGAGGTAGTTACTAACTAACCCATCCACAACATCATCATCATCTCCGTTACACACAGACATTTGGTAGCAGTCATGTCAGTATGGCTCTCTCCTGACCATGCTGTGTCCTCTGTCCTCCCCAGACTGAGGAGGTGATGTCAGAATGCCGGGTGCGGTTCCTGTCTTTCATGGGTGTGGGAAAGGACATCCACACCTTTGCCTTCATCATGGCCAAGGGCCCTGGGGACTTCATCTGTCACATGTTCTGGTGTGAGCCCAACGCTGCCAGCCTGAGTGAGGCGGTGCAGGCCGCCTGCATGGTGAGTCAACAGACTGATTATTGATTAATCAGTGGTCTAGAGAGACGGGCTGAAGGATGATATGTTGTCTATAGTATAGAACATTTTGTTAATAAACTGGAATGGTATTACTGATGGAGTCCTGCTGTGTGTGTGTGTGTGTGTTCTGTCCACAGCTGCGCTACCAGAAGTGTCTGGACGCGAGGCCTCCCAGCCTGGGCTCCTGCTTGCCCACTCCGCCTGCTGACTCCATGGCCCGCCGGGTCAGGATGGGGGTCCAGAGTCTGCTGGGAAGCTTCAAGCAGTACAGGTCAGGGTCCCAGTCCCCCTGAGCAGAATAGAGAAGATCTCCTCCCCACCAACACCAACCCATCACAGGAGCTCCAGCTCACTCCTCCACTCCTCTTTCTCTCTCGCTTTCTGCCGTTTCTGTCGGCCTTACACTCCTTTTGGCCTTCCTTAGAGATAGTCCTTTCATTAGTGCATGGAGTTATATGTAACTGAGGAAATGCTTACTTACTAGTGATTGCAAAGTGTTTTTCTATACATCTACTCTATAACTCTCCTTTAGCTTTGTACTCAAACTGAATGAGCCCTGACAACGGCCCATTGTTTGTTCTGTTGGGATTTAATCTGTTTGTCACTATTTTTGTGTTTTAGCAGAAACCATGTCTGGCAGGAAGCGTTCATATTATGGGATGTAACTACATGTTTCTTCACTGTAGGAAGCTAGGAGGATTCCACACAGAAATATATCTAATTTCTTTGCAACTATGGTTGAGTCATGGGGCCGTGCTCTTCCCCAAACAGTAACAGCACCTCTTTTTAAAAATGTTCTACTGGTGTCTGAAGAAGGTCATGCAGTCACTGTCGAGCCTAGTAGAGTCTCCTGATGTTTGTTTTCTACCGTGTCATTACCCTGTACACTCCTCAGCCTCTACTCCTGTCCAACTGAGGCTCTAAGAGCCCAAGTAGAGGGTCACCTAGAGAGCTTCATGTTCCCCACTGCAAACAGTGTGTTTTAGTCTTCCATTAAAGAAGTGAATAATCATGTCACGTTGTCGTGAACAAACAGTGATTTCAGAGTGTACTGTAGTTGCGTTTCCCCTACATTTGCATGAACATTTGCAAGTTCAGTGCTTCTGTGCAATAATCAGACTTTCCTGTATGTGGTGTTGGTAGAATGGCTTCCAAACGGTTATATAGCAGCACACACTGTGCTGTGGGTTCTTTAATGTAGGGGCCTGGCTATATCTGACTAGGGCTTAGCCAACAAAAAGAGGCAATGGTGAAAATAGACTTCTGATCATGGAAAAGTGACTTAGAAAACATAACAGCTCAAGGCCTGAGTTTTCTGAGTCAGTCAACCGCAGCTGGTAACCACCACCACCAAATAGTAGTGTAGGACCTCACCACACACTGCATGTTTTAATAGCTCAGAGGAATAACCTGGATCATATCTGCCTGCAGCGGTTTAGTGCTGAACTCTTAGTTATTGTAACATACTAGATGTGTGCTACTTCATGGTAAAGAGGGCTGAATTCTGTACCTGTTAAGTGTTTGTAAGGCATGTCACTAGCCTGTATCCGTGTCTATCAATATATAAGCTAGCTAGTAGTAGATTAGTTGTCACTGTCAGGTCCTTTCCACTGAGTAGCTGAGAGCAGGTCAGTATCTGTCTCCCTTAGTCAGCGCCCTGGGACAGGGATAACATTGAGAGAATGATTTTATTTATTTCAATTTTTTTGTACCACTTTTTGCTCTGTTTGGGCCATGGTCCCTCTAAGTAATGTATTTTGTATTGTTTTCATACACTATAATGGACACTACTGAGGAGCAGTTGCACAGTTGCTCATTATTGATTGTATTAGAGAACAAATCAGACTAGTTGTGGTTTTTATGTAAAAAAAAATAATAAAATACAGATGAAATGTGTTTGTCAGAAGTATTTAGTGCAATAGTTATTTGACTAACAAAATTAAACATGTAAAATATAGAAACACTATCTGATATAATTAGACTGGATTGAATTGTATAATACTATACTGTATCTCATGTCACTGTTCACTTATCATTGTGCTCCTTTTTCTAATTCTGTTATGTTAGTACTTCCAAAGTCAACATTAAAAATTAGGAATATTGGAACACTAGCTGATACATTTATTTCACAATTCATGTAAATTAGGTGTATAAAATGTATCTGTATATAAAAGTCCCTGCACAAGAAATAAATGTGAACATATCTTATTTTTGGTGTTGCATATTTTTTTCACCCGCTTAATGTAATAATTTTCATGGTTTTGGTGTGACGTGTTTGAGTGAAGCCATGTGGATTGGTGAGATTGTATTCCAAAAGGCAGTTGTGGATTAGTCTGTAAATTGTCTCCTTTCGTAACCAGTGGTAGAACCACATAAATCCTCCATTTTCAATCAATGTTTTTTTTATCTGACATTCCTGGTAATCCCATTAAAATGGAAGCGAAGCCAGACCGTGCAGGCTGTCTAGTCCTTTGCATATGTATGAAACCTGCTGACATTGGTTTTACCAAATGTATTGTGAGAGGTGCAAGCATAGAGATAGATAGAGGACTACTCTTTATCTGTGCCATTGTAGCGTATGTGACAGCATGGGCAGCGCCATTGAGGATCATTTTTAAGTAGTCAATCTTCACGATTGGCTGATCCCTCCTGATGACCCGGTTGGACATGACTCCAACAGGGTCACCAGGAGGGATCAGCCAATGAATTTGGAAGTCCCACCCAGTTGACTAGATTAAAATGGTGGAAGCCCTCAATTGTGCTGTCCATGCTAATAAGGCCTTTTGGCCACGAAAGGCCTTTATCATTCTCTATTGGTGCAAGGCCCATGCGTGAATAACATGCAGAGGTCACCCTATGTCACCTGTTCATTCATGTCTGTATGCTTTCCCCCTCCTGTTGTATTGAAAAGGCCCAGGGAGGGATGAAATCAAAAGGCCCAGGGAGGGATGAAATCAAAAGGCCCAGGGAGGGATGAAATCAAAAGGCCCAGGGAGGGATGAAATCAAAAGGCCCAGGGAGGGATGAAATCAAAAGGCCCAGGGAGGGATGAAATCAAAAGGCCCAGGGAGGGATGTTGTATATAGGCTAGTTATTGTTTCCATAGGAGATGGCTTTGGGGGGAAAGGTGCACATCAAGTGGTCCAGGCCCAGACGTGTAATGGACACTCCTTCACGAGGATATCTCTCCTATTCCCTGCCAGAGGGACTGCACTGCTGTGCTGTGGGACACATCAAGGGCTTGGCGGTAATCAGGTCCTTTATAAGGGATCGGGTTGGTTGTCTGTTTGGGGTTTTGCTTGTGTTCCCTCGTCCCTCATTTGTGGGAGGGTGTCTAAGTTCAGTGCGTTGTTGATGGAGGTGATCCATATCAATGTCCTGTTACCCTCCCATACTTCCACCCACAACTGAGTTTTTTTAGCCTATACATCTGTATGCTTAAACAACATGCCATAGATTCGATCTTGGTTATAATCTCTATTAGAAAATTATGTACTTACATGAAAATGTGCTCTTCAAAAGCAAGGAAATATAATTATTTCTGTCTCTGATATTCACACTGTTCCATATAATTATGAATGAGCAGTGGTATGTTTTTAGCCATCCATGCTGAGCCCATTGTTATGTTTCTTTATTCTACTGTTTGCCATCACGCTGAAACACATTTCTAAAGCATATTCAACGTGTGTGAGTGTATGTGACTAGATTTATTTATTCACATGTGCCTGTGTTAGTCTTTCACACTATGTGTCAATCACAATTTAAAGGAGTTCGGCTCACGGAGAAAATAATCACAACTATAATTATTTCTATAATTATGCATACGGCATTTGTGTAATGGAGATTTATTTTGAGTAATGAATGTGTAGTCTTGTGGAACATTGCTTCTCCTCTCAGAGCTGTGGAGTGGGCTCATATCTTCACTGCTGGGCACTTTAATCTAATCACACATCTAGAGAACAGCCTGGATAAAGGAAGTGAACAGCAGCTTCATCTTAAACCTGGTATCAAGGT
The DNA here is from genome assembly GCF_057628025.1 of Oncorhynchus mykiss. NCBI lineage: Eukaryota > Metazoa > Chordata > Actinopteri > Salmoniformes > Salmonidae > Oncorhynchus > Oncorhynchus mykiss. The sequence continues at coordinate 34,239,750 of NC_143048.1, forward strand.
TTGGGAGAGATGGTAGAAATCCCTGTAGGATGCATCCTCCTCTTGGTTCTCATGGTGTGAATATATCCACTTCACTGAATGAGGATTCTCAAAACCCTTAGAGGCTTTCTGGTGGAAATGTGCGTTTATTGAGAAGGTTACTTTTGTTTTTCCTCTTTTTTGGAGATCTGTAGTTTCTGGTAATCAGGAAAGACACTGTTGGGCTCTGAGTCAGTCAGGTCATAGTGAATCAATCACAACCACAGGAGGGGAGTTTGCACAACACAGAGGTGGATCGACTTCACACGAATCAGGAGGGAAGGAAACAATGGATGAACCGCGCCAGACAGCCTCTCCTGCTGAGCTAGAAAACTAGGATGTACTGGAGAGATGGAAAAAGGGAAAGACAAGACGCTGTTGCGTCATGTGGGCATATTGATATTCATCATGTGGGCGTATTGATATTCATCATGTGGGCATATTGATGTTCATCATGTGGGCATATTGATGTTCATCATGTGGGTGTATTGATATTCATCATGTGGGCGTATTGATATTCATCATGTGGGCGTATTGATATTCATCATGTGGGCGTATTGATGTTCATCATGTGGTCGTATTGATGTTCATCATGTGGTCGTATTGATATTCATCATGTGGGCGTATTGATATTCATCATGTGGGCGTATTGATATTCATCATGTGGGCGTATTGATATTCATCATGTGGGCGTATTGATATTCATCATGTGGGCGTATTGATGTTCATCATGTGGTCGTATTGATGTTCATCATGTGGGCGTATTGATGTTCATCATGTGGGCGTATTGATGTTCATCATGTGGGCGTATTGATGTTCATCATGTGGGCGTATTGATATTCATCATGTGGGCGTATTGATATTCATCATGTGGGCGTATTGATGTTCATCATGTGGGCGTATTGATATTCATCATGTGGGCGTATTGATATTCATCATGTGGGCGTATTGATATTCATCATGTGGGCGTATTGATATTCATCATGTGGGCGTATTGATATTCATCATGTGGGCGTATTGATGTTCATCATGTGGGCATATTGATATTCATCATGTGGGCGTATTGATATTCATCATGTGGGCGTATTGAGGTTCATCATGTGGGCGTATTGATATTCATCATGTGGGCGTATTGATGTTCATCATGTGGGCGTATTGATGTTCATCATGTGGGCGTATTGATGTTCATCATGTGGGCGTATTGATGTTCATCATGTGGGCGTATTGATATTCATCATGTGGGCGTATTGATGTTCATCATGTGGGCGTATTGATATTCATCATGTGGGCGTATTGATATTCATCATGTGGGCGTATTGATATTCATCATGTGGGTGTATTCATCATGTGGGCGTATTGATGTTCATCATGTGGGCGTATTGATATTCATCATGTGGGCGTATTGATATTCATCATGTGGGCGTATTGATGTTCATCATGTGGGTGTATTGATGTTCGTCATGTGGGCGTATTGATGTTCGTCATGTGGGCGTATTGATGTTGTCTTTCAGATGTTTTGTTTACATTTCTAGCCTTTCATGGCTAAATTAAAATGCAACTATCTTTAGACATCCTATGTGTCAAAAGCTTTTTAGTATTTTGAGGTAGTACTATACATAATCAAGATAAATGTAGGCCACAAATAATGCCAGTTTTTCTATTACGTTTTCTCTTCAGGGCTGATGGGTTTATGTTTCCTTTGTCATGTCTCCTATAACACTTTGGTAAAAACACAATATTCAGAGCACATAAAATGTAATGTGACTGAAAATGGTTTATTGATTCAGTTTGATTTCGGGGATGTTCATGGGGAATATATTATGCAAATACATGTGTCTGGTCCTATTAGTGGAAGGTTCCTTCGGTGTCTTTTGTTTCTCGTCCCATGTGCATTGAGTGAAAGGTTCAAAGGGCATATTCCTTAACCCTCTCTCCTCTAGTAGTCACGTTAGTGGGCGTGACATACCACTAAGAGGTGTTAGAAGCTGAATTTCCCCCTTGGTTTTATCCTGCTTGGCAGGAAGCTGACTTTAATTTGTGCTTGCTGGTATGGAGGGTGAATATTTTCTTCAATCAGAGGGTGTTCATTTTAGACATGGATTAATCAAAATGACAGCATATGCTTTCTGGACACGTAAAATATCTCCACAGCATGCACTGTAATTCTCCTTATTGAATGTATCATTGTCAGAGGAAAAGGGTGGAGATAGGGAAGAAAATAAAAGTGCATGTTTGGAAATTGACGTCTATGTGCCCTCTGATTTTGATTTCTCTGACACTTATCTTAAATCCCAGCTTGTATTGCCTCAGACATAGCGTATATATGCACCTGTTGTAAAACACAGCGGATGTAGAATGCATGTACATGTATGTACTACCAGTATGCACACACAGCCTCTGAACCTGTCGCAAGTCTTTCACAAAAGACATTGGCCTTTTATTTCCAGACAAATATATTCTCCTCTCCCTCACCTTGGTCCTCTCCTCCTTCACCTCTTCTGTATTAAAACTGGTCCAAGTCTATTACAGAGTAATTACTTCAGAGAATAGGAAGTGTCATGTTCATGAGTGGATGGCAGGCCATTTTTCTTTAGCGCTCTACTGTCTCCATGGAATGTTTCATCGTTAGCCTATGATGACAGACCAATTCCTATTCCCATATCAAACCTGTTCAGAGAGCACTGTCAGTCTGTTATGGTCAGTGATTATAGTTCATAGAAATGACACATCTTATTAGTTTGAAGGAAACACTCTGAAACTGTGTCTGAGATGTTTCTAAATACAACAGAATCCTGGCAACACACCTTGTTGTCTGTGAGCTCAAAGAACTGAGACACATACTTCATTTCAGTCATGATTCCTCACCACTCTTCAGAGTCTTAGTGAAGCAGAGCCCATGCTTAAATGAACTTGTTGATTGGTTTACAGGTGTACTCATCAAGAGTAAGAATAATCTACTGAAAACACGAGTCCCTTTGAGAAAGAGATGACTTCTCCATCCCATTCTTGCTCCAGAGATCCCAATCCTTCAGTGGCGCACAGCAACAAATTGCATTGTTACTTTGTAAATTTGTTCAAGCAATGAACTCAATCTCACTTGGGGTACCAATCTGACAACAGACATGATTATAATCCTGGGCGGCTCACTGGTAGTCTCCACGGAGAGGAATGAGAGAAGCATGAAGATGAGGCTTGAAATGGTTTATTATTATATTTCCACCTTTCCCTATTTTCTCCGTCCTTCCTCAGCCTAGGCCCAATGCTGCTCCATCCCAATGTTTCAGCACACCCAAACTACCACCATAATGGCACACACCACTGTGATAGGGTCTTGCATGTCATCTTTATGGGGTTGGGGACTGAACACAGCGGCAGTATGTTCAATTAAAGACCTGCCATTGGCAGAAAGGAACATCTGTGATGTTTTGGGATGAGGAATAGACCTATGTTAAGTCTAAGTCAAAGATTAGCTATTGATTATAACTGATGATGAGTGCCCCTTAAAGTGGCTGTGGATGGAGTGTGGCTGTGGATGATGAGTGAGTGTGGTGGGGACTATTCTAAAGATACACTAAAACCTTTAAATCAAGTCTTTCCATGTAAATACACCAAGATAGACTGCAGGTCTGTTTGTGTTTGGACCAAGTACATTAAATTGACCTGAGGAATGTCTGAGTCAGTTGCTTTGTATTGACATGTTTCTTTCACATGTTGCCATGGAGGTGTAGCAGGAGGAGATGAAATTACCTGAAAGGGAGGTTGGAGAGGAGGGGTCTCAGGCTGTTGATTCTCATTTCACCGCCCGTCCTCATGTCCCAGTAGGGTTGTCTGAGACAGAGATAAATACTGCCAGCACTGTGATTTATAAGAATCCCACCTGTTACCTGACTGGACAAGACACACAGGGCTACACAGAGTCTACTGCATACAGACTATGGTGCTTCCAGACACTCTCTCCCTCTCTCTCCTTCTCCCTCTCTCCCGCTGTCCTCTCTTCTTCTCCCTCGTCCACACCACAGAATGACAATCTCCTCCCTGCTGATCCAGTCCTGCTCTGGTTTGAAATTTTACTGTGTGTGAGAACAACGTTAATTCTGTTTCAGAAATAATAGAGATTATGTATTGCCGTGTGTGATAGTGTTGTAACATTCATTACCATGAAAGCATAAACATAATATATGCCCCAAAATGAACATGATGAAACTATGAAAATAATGTGTTATTGTATGTACGTAGCCAGTTACTTGTGATGCTAAGTGGGAAACTGAAAATACTACTTGTAAACTGGGAGCAAAGAGGTGTGTGCATTCGCTTGCTTTGAACTCGTTGAGAACGCCTGACAAGCTGCATCAACCATGATGTAAAAGTAGGCCTACAGCTTTCATGGTCGTAAACAAATTGTAGTGTTAAAAAAACATACTGATAGATTTGTATAAATAATGGTTTATTGCATTTAACTGCCTAAAATGCTGTTATCAAGGTCATTTTCTTAGTAGATGCTGTCAGAGTTCATAATGTGGGAGAAGTCATAGCTCAGGGGATACTATGCTGCGTTCACGTGCTAGTCGGAACTAGGAAACTTGGAAACTTCTGACTTGCTAACTGGTTGAACGCGGTGCATGTATAACTACAACCAGTTAGGAAGTCGGACATTTCTGAGTTTCCTAGTCCTAGCACGTGAACACGGCAATAGACAGTTTGATTGTTTTGCCTCTTTTTTGCCCATGATGGTATATTCAATCAATCAATCAATCAAATTTATTTTATATAGCCCTTCGTACATCAGCTGATATCTCAAAGTGCTGTACAGAAACCCAGCCTAAAACCCCAAACAGCAAGCAATGCAGGTGAAGAAGCACGGTGGCTAGGAAAAACTCCCTAGAAAGGCCAAAACCTAGGAAGAAACCTAGAGAGGAACCAGGCTATGTGGGGTGGCCAGTCCTCTTCTGGCTGTGCCGGGTGGAGATTATAACAAAACATGGTCAAGATGTTCAAATGTTCATAAATGACCAGCATGGTCGAATAATAATAAGGCAGAATAGTTGAAACTGGAGCAGCAGCACAGTCAGGTGGACTGGGGACAGCAAGGAGTCATCATGTCAGGTATTCCTGGGGCATGGTCCTAGGGCTCAGGTCAGTTGAAACAGACTGAGATCATTGTACTTTCTAAATCAAAAGGAACATGAACAGACTCAATTTTGTATCATCAAGTTGTGTTCTGCTCTTACCTTAAAGGGTAAAGGGGCAATCAGCAGTTGCTACATCCATTTTTGGACATGGATGTATTTCAAGGCCTACCTTCAAACTCAGTGCCTCTTTGCTTGACATCATGGGAAAATCTAAAGAAATCAGCCAAGACCTCAGAAAAAAATTGTAGACCTCCACAAGTCTGATTCATCCTTGGGAGCAATTTCCAAAGGCCTGAAGGTGACACATTCATCTGTGCAAACAATGGTACGCAAGTATAAACACCAATGTGACCACGCAGCCATCATACCGCTCAGGAAGGAGACACGTTCTGTCTCCTAGAGATGAACGTACTTTGGTGCGAAAGGTGCAAATCAATCCCAGAACAACAGCAAAGGACCTTGTGAAGATGCTGGAGGAAACAGGTACAAAAGTATTTATATCCACAGTAAAACTAGTACTATATCAACATAACCTGGAAGGCCGCTCAGCAAGGAAGAAGCCACTGCTCCAAAACCGCCATTAAAAAAGCCAGACTAAGGTTTGCAACTGCACATGGGGACAAAGATCATACTTTTTGTAGAAATGTCCTCTTGTCTGATGAAACAAAAATAGAACTGTTTGGCCATAATGACCAGTGTTATGTTTGGAGGAAAAGGGATGATGCTTGCAAGCCAGAGAACACTATCCCAACCGTGAAGCATGGGGATGGCAGCATCATGTTTGGGGGTGCTTTGTTGCACTCCAAACACAGAGACGCATACAAAGCTCTCCCTCGCCCTCCATTTGGTAAATCCGACCACAACTCTATCCTCCTGATTCCTGCTTACAAGAAAAAAATTAAAGCAGGAAGCACCAGTGACTCGGTCTATAAAAAAGTTGTCAGATGAAGCAGATGCTAAACTACAGGACTGTTTTGCTAGCACAGACTGGAATATGTTCTGGGATTCTTCCGATGGCATTACGACCACATCAGTCACTGGCTTTATCAATAAGTGCATCGAGGACTTCATCCCCACAGTGACTGTACATACATACCCCAACCAGAAGCCATTGATTAAAGGCAACATTCGCACTGAGCTAAAGGGTAGCTCAGTGTTCACCGGACGTGCTACCTGTTCCAGACCTGCTGTTTTCAACTCTCTAGAGACTACAGGAGCGGTAGAGATACTCTTAATGATCGGCTAAGAAAAGCCAACTGACAGTTACTCCTGAGGTGCTGACTTGTTGCACCCTCAACAACTACTGTGATAATTATTATTTGGCCATTCTGGTGAACATTTATGAACATTTGAACATCTTGGCCATGTTCTGTTATAATCTCCACCCGGCACAGCCAGAAGTGGACTGGCCACCCCTCATAGCCTGGTTCCTCTCTAGGTTTCTTCCTAGGTTTTGGCCTTTCTAGGGAGTTTTTTCTACACCTGCATTGCATTGCTTGCTGTTTGGGGCATTGCTGTTTGGGGCATTGCAAGCATTGCATTGCTTGCTGTTTGGGGTTTTAGGCTGGGTTTCTGTACAGCACTTTGTGATATCAGCTGATGTAAGGAGGGCTATATAAATACATTTATATCAAACAGGTAAAGCGTCAATACAGGGCTAAGATCGAATCATACTGCACTGGCTCCGATGCTCGTCTTATGTGGCAGGGCTTGCAAACTATTACAGACTACAAAGGGAAGCACAGCCGCGAGCTGCCCAGTGACACGAGCCTACCAGACGAGCTAAATCACTTCTATGCTTGCTTCGAGGCAAGCAACACTGAGGCATGCATGAGAGCATCAGCTGTTCCGGACGACTGTGTGATCATGCTCTCCGTAGCCGACGTGAGTAAGACCTTTAAACAGGTCAAGATACACAAGACTGTGCGGCCAGATGGATTACCAGGACGTGGGCTCTGGGCATGTGCTGACCAACTGGCAGTTGTCTTCACTGACATTTTCAACATGTCCCTGATTGAGTCTGTAATACCAACATGTTTCAAGCAGACCACCATAGTCCCTGTGCCTAAGAACACAAAGGCAACCTGCCTAAATGACTACAGACCCGTAGCACTCACGTCCGTAGCCAAGAAGTGCTTTGAAAGGCTGGTAATGGCTCACATCAACACCATTATCCCAGAAACCCTAGACCCACTCCAATTTGCATACCGCCCAAGCAGATCCACAGATGATGCAATCTCTATTGCACTCCACACTGCCCTTTCCCACGTGGACAAAAGGAACACTTATGTGAAAATGCTATTCATTGACTACAGCTCAGCATTCAACACCATAGTGCCCTCAAAGCTCATCACTAAGAAAGGATCCTGGGACTAAACACCTCCCTCTGCAACTGGATCCTGGACTTTCTGACGGGCCGCCCTCAGGGGGTGAGGGTAGGTAGCAACACATCTGCCACGCTGATTCTCAACACTGGAGCCCCCCAGGGATGCGTGCCCAGTCCCCTTCTGTACTCCCTGGTCATCCACGACTGCATGGCCGGGCCAACACCATCATTAAGTTTGCAGACGACACAACAGTGGTAGGCCTGATCACCGACAACGACGAGCCTATAGGGAGGAGGTCAGAGACCTGCCTGGGTGGTGCCAGAATAACAACCTATCCCTCAACGTAACCAAGACTAAGGAGATGATTTTGGGCTACAGGAAATGGAGGACCGAGCACGCCCCCATTCTCATCGACAGGGCTGTAGTGGAGCAGGTTGAGAGCTTCAAGTTCCTTGGTGTCCACATCACCAACAAATTAGAATGGTCCAAACACACCAAGATGGTCACGAAGAGGGCACAACAAAGCCTATTCCCCCTCAGGAAACTAACAAGATTTGGCATGGGTCCTGAGATCCTCAAAATGTTCTACAGCTGCACCGTCGAGAGCCTCCTGACTGGTTGTATCACTGCCTGGTTTGGCAATTGCTCTGCCTCTGACCACAAGGCACTACAAAGGGTAGTGCGAATGGCCCAATGCATCACTGGGGCAAGCTGCCTGCCATCCAGGACCTCTACACCAGGCGGTGTCAGAGGAAGGCCCTAAAAATTGTCAACGACCCCAGCCACCCCAGTCATAGACTGTTCTCTCTACTACCGCATGGCAAGCGGTACCGGAGTGCCAAGTCTAGGACAAAAAGGCTTCTCAACAGTTTTTACCCCCAAGCCATAAGACTGAACAGGTAATCAAATGGCTACCCGGACTATTTGCATTGTGTCCCCCCCCCCAACCCCTCTTTTATGCTGCTGTTACTCTGTTACTGTTACTCCCGACCAACCAGTGCTCCCGTACATTGTCTAACCGGGCTATCTGCATTGTGTCCCGCCACCCACCCACCACCCACCACCCCCTCTTTTAAGCTACTGCTACTCTCTGTCTATCATATATGCATTGTCACTTTAACCATGTACATACATACTACCTCAATCAGCCTGATTAACCGGTGTCTGTATGTAGCCTCGCTACTTGTATAGCCTCGCTACTGTATATAGCCTCGCTACTGTATATAGCCTCGCTACTGTATATAGCCTCGCAACTGTTATTTTTCACTGTCTTTTTTACTGTTGTTTTAGTTCTTTACTTACCTATTGTTCACCTAATACTTTTTTTTCACTATTGGTTAGAGCCTGTAAGTAAGCATTTCACTGTAAGGTCTACACCTGTCACCTCACACCTGTCAGTTCACGTGACAAATAAACTTTAATTTGATTTGATTCAATATCACACAGTGGTATGCCGGTATTTACGACATGTTATGAATGCAGCATAAGGCCGCAGGCATGGATGCGGTTGGAGGCTTGTCCAACTCACAGGTGCCATTTTGAAATAAGCTACAGGCCAATTATTTGGAGAGCATTGTATTCTACTTCAGGCCTCTTTTCAACCATCATTTCACACTGCTTTGGTAGAAAATCATAGAGCTAATTAGAGGACTCATCTTTGTATCTGTCCAATTACGGCATATGTAAGAGCATGGGCAATGCCATTGAGACTATCTCCATTTTGAAGTAGTCCATTTTTTTGTCGTCGAAAAAAAGCATCAATCTAATATTGGTGATTTACCGCCACCTGCAGTGCCGGAGTCCTGAACCAAATCTTGTGTTTCATTTATTTATTGTGGCCACTAGATGGCAGTGATTTAGCTTAAAGCCATTTACAAACCAATCAACCAAATTTGAGGAATACAACGCTCAGATCATGGGCTAATCACTCCCAAGCCATAGTAATCGCCACCCAGTTGACTACTTTAAAATGGCGAAAGCCCTCAATGGCATCTGTTGTCATTGGATTATATACAGTATACTTCCTTGGATTTGGACTTGGATTTAAGGACTCAAACCTACTGTGGAAATTGTCTTTGGACTGTTGGCTCTGACAGGATTATTTATTTGTTGATTATTTAATCATGGTTTTGTTGCTTATGTTAAACCCTATAATTTTCCTATAAAGAATACACTATTACTGCACTCCAAGTTCCCCAATCTTTTATTTCTGGCAAGTTTGTGTTTTATGCAAGTTACAGTGTCTGGTATGGTTGGTGCTTGTGTCTTTACAGTATGTGTGTGAGAGAGTTCATGTGTGTGTATGTGTGTGAGTGTGTCAAATGTCACCTAACTCAATATTGATGGAACATTGTCTACCCGGTTTTTATTTGGCCCCTTATGTTTTCGGTTCTTGACATGCCTCTTTTGTTCAGGGGTTGAACACCAAGCCACCAAAAAAACAAAAGCAAAACAGGCATTTGTACATTGCATTTCAGTCACCCACTATCAGTTATTTTCTTGTTATGGAGAGAGTTGATGTGAGACTCCATGTCATGTTTAATTTCTCCCATCTCTAAAACATGACCAGTGTCTGTCTGGGTGCCCTCCACTGTAACCTCTGTGATATTAGGCTTCTCTCTGAATTGCTGCCTGTCGAGTGTATTACACCATGTCAATCGATTCTGAAATCGAGATGGAGCTTGATGATTCGCGGGTGACTTTCTCTTGACACATGTCGGCATGCTTTTTATAAATCAGTGATAAGGAAGGCTTCTCTGAGACAGCTGTATAATAAACTACCTGTATCTGAGAGAATATTGGGAACTCTTTCTATACTCTCTCTCTCCAATTATGTTAATGTGTGTACAATGGGTCTGGTTCAAAGTGGATGATTGAATGTGTACTTCTATTATAGATAGTACATGCATGTATACATATTGTTGTGTATGTAGCAATACATGGATCCCCTTTTCGTGGACTAAAATGCAGAAATGGTAAATGACGTACTCACACACATACATGTCAGGATTGGGCAGCATGCCATTGAACATATCCCAGCTGTTTATTATACAGTACTCGCTAGCTGTAAACAGTAGCTTAGTGTCACCATGATTTGAAAAGAGAAGCTTAGAAACAAAGTTAGCCTGCGTTTAGCATCCCATAGCAGAAAGTATAAAACAAAATCATTTCTGCACTGCAGGCTACTGTGTTTCCACCAGTGTTAAATAGCACTGGCTCTCCCCCATACTCATTCAAAGCCAAATCTCTCCTTCTAGGCCTGCCGGTAATATGGGTTAATTGTTCTGGATGGTTGGATCACTTCCAACAGTTCATCCAATTTCCATTTAAATTGAGCTATCGGAGCGTGACATGGGCGACGCTCTGCTCCGCCCGGCACTGTCACACGCAGCCATGGGAGGCCTGGCCCACTCCTGGGCTGGATGTGGAGCGGGTAACCTTGTATACAGGTCTGTCTGAGGGTTCTCATGTGGCACACACAGAATGGAATGCATGTGCACACCTTGCCTGGATCTCCCAATAGGGTTGATCCGTTAAGCCAGAGGCAGCCGAAAGCCCCCTCATATAGTTAGAGCAGTGGAGTGTATACTCATAGCCACAATCTCCTGTTAGCAATCATCACAGTTTGTTGTGACCTGCCAGTCTGTACAGTGGAGTAGAGGGGAGGCCATATGCATCTCCTTTAATAGTTCTGTTCACTTTCAATGGGAAATGTGATGGTATTCTCTTACAATTTCATGAATCTCTTCTCCATATTTAATTCAATAATTGCATGTTTAAAGTCAAAGGAGGTGCATTTTATAATGACAGATTTATGATGACACACACACACACACACACACACACACACACACACACACACACACACACACACACACACACACACACACACACATACAGTATAGTTCTAAATAATGGTGACAATGTACAATTACTTCTGAATGTTACAAACAGCTTATAGACAACACATGAAGTACATTTGTCTATTTTAGCACCCTCAGCCACACATTGCATTGTCCAGATATCCACAGTGATGTGGAGCACTGCAGTGTGTCATTCAGAGTCAGAGAGTCAGAGGGCCAGAGTTAGAGAGTCAGAGAGTCAGGTTTAGAGAAGGGTAGTGTCTGTATGTAGCATGGCCTTCCAGTGAGCTGTTCTCCTCTCCCTATCATCTGTCCCTCTCACTGCCCCTATACATCATACAGACAGGTCCTGTGCTCCTGTGGACATGGCTCCTAATAGCCATGCACTAGGGCTGAGCAAGCATAACATCCCATAGGACCCTATTGTATCATCAATCTGTTCCATTCTAGAAACCACCCTCATGTCGTGCTTATTATTTCTACACTCTTAGAAAAAAGTAGCTATCTAGAACCTTTTAGAAGTGTCTTTGGCTGTCCTCATTAGATAATCTTTTGAAGAACCCTATTGGGTTCCATGTAGAAACCTTTCCACAGAGGGTTCTACATGAACCAAAAAGGGTTCTACCTGGATCTCGAAAAGGGTTATCCTATGGGGGCAGCCGAACAACCCTTTTGGAACCCTTTTTTCTTGGAGTGTAAATGGGGTTGAGGAAAGACCTGCATTAAATCACATGCTTCCTATCAAACAGAGAAAGCAGACTTTAGAAGTGTCTGATAGGATGGCTACTGTGGAAAGCCATTGTCTTAGTAGGCTATTCTCTGTGCTTGTCCCTAACCTCAATGGGCCAGACACTCCATCACTGTCTGGTCCGATGCTGTGAAGAGCCCCCCCTCCAGGCAGGGTGGTTGGTGTGGAATCTCTGGCTAGATGCTGAATTAAGTGATTCAACTGAGCAGAGGGCTCCTCACCCTCAGACTCCGACCCAGGGCTTATTGGTCGGATCATGAGGAGAAAATGGAGGCCACACACACTTTGCCACTATAGACTAAATTACACCATGATGAATGGGAGGTCTACTGGGACTCACCTCTGACCTCTGTGTTTAGTTTCTTCTCAAGGTGCATGTACAGTACCGGTCAAAATTTTTAGAACACCTACTCATTCAAGTTCTTTTTTATTTTGACTATTTTCTACATTGTAGAATAATAGTGAAGACATCAAAACTATGAAATAACAAATATGGAATCATGTAGTAACCAAAAAAGTGTTAAACAAATCAAAATATATTTAATATTTGAGATTCTTCAAATGGCCCCCCTTTGCCTTGATGACAGCTTTGCACACCTCACTTCGTGGTGGATTTAAACAAATTAGATTTATTTACATTTTTTTAACCAGGTAAAAAACAAGTTCTCATTTACAACTGCGACCTTACCAAGATAAAGCAAAGCAGTGCGACTCAAACAACACAGTGTCAAGGATCATTAGGATAGTCAGTTTTACGAGGGTATGTTTGGCAGCATGAGTGAAGGATGCTTTGTTGTGAAATAGGAAGCCAATTCTAGATTTAATTTTGGATTGGAGATGCTTAATGTGAGTCTGGAAGGAGAGTTTACAGGCTAACCAGACAGCTAGGTATTTGTAGTTGTCCACATATTCTAAGTCAGATATTATTCTAAGTTGTGACGCTAGACGGGCGGGTGGGTGCGGGCAGCGATCTTGTCACACCAACGGTGCGGCCGGAGTCCAGGTCACGCCCTGTCCTTGGAGATCCTTTTATTGTCTCTATTTTGGTTTAGTCGGGGCGTGAGTTGGGGTGGGCATTTCTATGTTTTGTTTTTCTATGATCTTCTATCTTCATGTTTTGGCCGGGTATGGTTCTCAATCAGGGACAGCTGTCTATCGTTGTCTCTGATTGGGAACCATACTTAGGTACCCTTTTTCCCACCTGTGTTTGTGGGAAGTTGACTTTCTTTATGGCACTTAGCCTTAAGCTTCACGGTTTTGTTTTGTAGTGTGTATTGTTTTGTTCGGCATCTTTTTCTTAATTAAAGAACATGAACGCTCACCATGCTGCACCTTGGTCCGCTCCTTTCCGCAGCCGTGACAGATCCGTTGAAGAGCATACATTTAGTTTTACTTGCATTTAAGAGCAGTTGGAGGCCACGGAAGGAGTTTTGTATGGCATTGAAGCTCGTCTGGAGGTTTGTTAACACAGTGTCCTAAGAAGGGCCAGATGTATACAGAATGGTGTCGTCTGCGTAGAAGTGGATCAGGGAATCGCCCGCAGCAAGAGCGACATCATTGATATATACAGAGAAAAGAGTTGGCCTGAGAATTGAACCCTGTGGCACCCCCATAGAGACTGCCAGAGGTCCGGACAACAGGCCCTCCAATTTGACACACTGAAATCTGTCTGAGAAGTAGTTGGTGAACCAGGTGAGGAAGTCCCTTGAGAAACCAACACTGCTGAGTCTGCCAATAAGAATGCGGTGATTGACAGAGTTGAAAGCCTTGGCCAGGTCGATGAAGACGGCTGCACAGTATTGTCTTTTATCGATGGCGGTCATAATATCGTTTAGGACCTTGAGCGTGGCTGAGGTGCACCCATTACCAGCTCGGAAACCAGATTGCATAGCGGAGACGGTATGGTGGGATTCGAAATGGTCGGTAATCTGTTTAACTTGGCTTTCAAAGACTTTAGAAAGGTAGGATAGATATAGGTCTGTAACAGTTTGGGTCTAGAGTGTCTCCCCCTTTGAAGAGGGGGATGACCGCGGCAGCTTTCCAATCTTTAGGGATCTCAGACAATACGAAAGAGGTTGAACAGGCTAGTAAATGGGGTTGCAAAAATTGTGGCGGATAATTTTAGAAAGAGAAGGTCCAAATTGTCTTGCCCAGCTGATTTGTATGGGTCCAGATTTTCCAGCTCTTTCAGAACATCAGCTATCTGGATTTGGGTGAAGGAGAAAAGGGGTAGGCTTGGTCAAGTTGCTGTAGGGGGTGCACAGCTTTTTACCGGGGTAGGGGTAGCCAGGTGGAAAGCATGGAAAAATGCTTATTGAAATTCTTGGTTCCAAACTTCCCTGAAAAGTTGCATATCATGGGGGCTATTCGATGCTAATGCAGTACGCTGGTCAAGGGCAGTCAAGTCTGGAGTGAACCAAGGGCTATATCTGTTCTTAGTTGAATGGGGCATGCTTATTTAAGATGGTGAGGAAAGCACTTTTAAAGAATAACCAGGCATCCTCTACTGATGGAATGAGGTCAATATTATGATGACCCTCCCACTCTGTCTTCCATGTTCTGTTTCTTAGCTCTTGTTTTCCTTAATAGGATGTCAGTGGGCGGAGCCGGGAGGGTCGTCAGCGAAATGGGACACACTTGGGCTCGGGTGTGTCCCAGGATAAATACACCTCTCCCCCATTCATTGGGGGAGACTCTCTTCATGCAGATGCAGATTTTGGTTGTGGCTGTTTTTGGTTTGCAGTGGCACTGGTCAACACCCCTCATTATCACATTTATGCACGCAACCACTCACTTACACTACTGATTACACACACCCTTGTTAATTTTATTTAGTTTACTTTAGTTAAATATATTTTGTTATTCCTTATCTACACATTGTCTCCCTTTTTGTTACAGACTTTGAGCCTGTTCGTGACAAGTGGGGGCTCATCCAGGATAAGGTTGGTTCCTAGACATTTTGGTGTATAGCACTTTGTTTCATTATGAAGCACTAATACTAGTGTTTGGTTTACTAGTATATGTGTTGTGTTTGGGAGAAAAAGTGGAGTTAATGTTAAACTCTGTAGTTGTTTTGTTTGCATCAGCTTGTTTGAGTTGTAATGTTTTGTGCCCAGTACAGGTTGCCTTTGTTTGTTTGGTAAACTTTCTGCTGCGGTAGGTAGTTTGTGTGCTGTGTTGGAGAAAGTACATTTGTTAGATCCCAGGCCCCTGCCCTGGCTGGAGACTCTTGCTCTACTTGCTGTTGGGACATTGGTCCGAGGAGGTGAGTACAATCGACTGTGTACCTCAGTGGGAGATTTGGGTAGGGTAGTGTTTGGTCTGGTGTGCTCAGCAGAGGGGAAGAGTGAGATTTTTATTTCGTATTTTCTTGTGGCTATGGTGTCTTGCGTAGCTGAGTTCATTCGCTTTCCATCAGAGGAACTGTTAGAATTATGTACTAAAGAACAACTGTTGAAGGTTGCTGAACACTACAAGGTTGAAATGAGTGAAATGTCTAAAATTCTATTAGGTTAATATTGAAGGTTAATCTGATGGAGAGGTATTCTTGAAGTTACCACTGGGGCAGCGTCTGCTGAGGAGTCGCTGTCTCCCTGTAACGTTACAATGGTCGCTCCATCGGTTAGTTCCAGTAGTCTTACCGCCAACAATTTAGAACTTTAAAAAGGGATGCTAAACAGACTCATGTTGAGTTTGCGTGATAATTCTCTTCGGTTTAATCGCTGGTGTTCCCCCTCTGAGGTTATGACTTTCCAAGGGCTGTGTAATCTGATTATACTAGAGCAATTTAAGGACACAATCCCTGATCATATAGACACGTACATGAACGAAAAGTAAAGACTGTCGCTGTAGTTTTGGCGGACAAGTATGTTTTGACTCACAAGTGTCTTTGCAGAGCCCCGTATTCAGAGTGAGTGGGGGCGTTCGGAGAGATTTGGGCCTCGCTCACCGAGATACTTTGGTTCACGGGCAGAGTTTCATTCATACTGCTGACTTTGGTCAAGAGTGTCACTACTGTCAAGGTTTGGGTCATTGGAAAAACGAATGTCCGGTTCTCAGGGCTTGGGGTAAATTCAGTACTTGTGCTTACGTTAAATCTAAGCCTACGGCATTAGTTGTGCCTGTTCCACATCAGTTCACTCCTAACACATTGTCTCATGCACAGGGACATGTGTAAGTCCATATTGACCCAGACTATTTACCTTTCATTACGGAGGGTTTTGTATCTATGTTAGGAAGTAAGGACCCAGTGCCAGTGAAGATCCTGAGACACAGGTGCCTCTGAATCATTTGTGTTGGTGTCTGTTACCCTTCTCTGCTGAGACTGATTTGGGGACTAGTATTCTAATAAGTGGAATAGGTTTGAACACTGTCAGTTCCATTGCATAAACTGATGTTGGATTGCGGACTGGTGAAAGTTGAGGTTGTTGTGGGGGTGCGTCCTTTGTTGCCTATATATAACTTGGCTGGTGAGCGTGTATGGCTGGTGAGCGTGTATGGCCTGTCATGTTTCCATCTCTAGTGGTTTCCGCTAAGCTGTCATTTGTAGGGATTCCTGATGAGAGTGCGCAGAGTTTCCCAGAGGTGATCTCTGCGTGTGCAGTGACTCGTTCTATGAGCCGTGGCGACCTGGTCACTGTGCCGGCTAACGAGAATACCACGTTATCTGTATCCCACTCCAATCTAATCAAGGCGTAACGGGCTGACCCCACATTAGAAGAGTTGCGTAACCAAATTGTGCCTGTGGCTATTTTCTCCAAGAGGATGTCCTGATGAAAAAGTGGGTGTGTCATAGTCTGGAGTTCAAATTGGAAATTGTTTTTCCAACCGCTGTGTCTTTGTGAGATGCGTTGTGGGTGAATGGATCTCTGCATGTATATTTCCCACCTTAAAGCATGGAGGAGGTGTGATGGTGTGGGGGTGCTTTGCTGGTGACACTATCTGTTATTTATTTAGAATTCAAGGCACTTAACCAGCATGGCTACCACAGCATTCTGCAGCGATATGCCATCCCCTCTGGTTTGGGCTTAGTGGGACTATCAATTATTTATCAACAGGGCAATGACCCAACACACCTCCAGGCTGTGTAAGGGCTATTTTACTAAGGAGAGTGATGGAGTGCTGCATCAGATGACCTGGCCTCCAATCCCCGGACCTCAACCAAATTGAGATGGTTTGGGATGAGTCAGTGTAATATCTGTTTTCAACTCACACCATCACAGGTAGATCCCCTGAACGCAGCCCACTTTCCAGCTCACACTCTCAAACACCTAGATTCCCCGAACACAGCTCACTCTCCAGATCCCAATCACCTGTTCACACACCTGTATGTCATTATCACACACTATTTAGTTCATTTCTTTACACCCCATAAATGTGAGGTATTACTTGTTTTGTGACACACGTCTTCAGAGCTGTTTTTCCCGTGATTTACTCCTGTGTATGATAGTTTTTGCCTGCCTCACTAACGACACCTTTTGCCTATTCCCTGCCTGTACTTTAGCCTTTCGGATTTCCTATTGCCTGATCTCCCAGACTACGTTATAGCCTTTCCTCTGCCTGTACTGTTGTCCTTCTGGACCCCCTGTGTACAGTGTCGTGCAATAGTATTCATCCCCCCTCTGCTTAAATTGATTTTATTTGGATTTCATGTAATGGAAATATGCAAAACAATCCAAATTGGTGAAGTGATATTAAAGTAACTTGTTTAAAAAAATTCTAAAAATAAACTGAAAAGTGGTGCGCCCATATGTATTCACCCCCTTTGCCATGAAGCCCTTAAATAAGATCTGGTGCAACCAATTATCTTCAGAAGTCACATAATTAGTTAAGTAAAGTCCACCAGTGTGCAATCTAAGTGTCACATGAAACTGTCACATTATCTCAGTGTATATATACACCTGTTCTGAAAGGCCCCAGAGTCTGCAACACCATTAAGCAAGTGGCACCACCAAGCAAGTGGCACCATGAAGACCAAGGAGCTCTCCAAACAGGTCAGGGACAAAGTTGTGGAGAAGTACAGATCAGGGTTGGGTTATAAGAAAATATCAGAAAATTTGATCCTCCCACGGGGCACAATTAAATCCATTATTACAAAATGGAAAGAATATGGCACCACAACAAACCTGCCAAGAGAGGGCCACCTACCCAACTCACAGACCAGGCAAGGAAGGAATTAATCTGAGAGGAAACAAAGCGACCAAAGATAAGCTCCACAGCGGAGATTGGAGTATCTGTCCTTAGGACCACTTTAAGCTGTAAACTCCACCAAGCTGGGCTTTACGGAAGTGTGGCAAGAAAAAAGCCATTGCTTAAAGAAACAAATAAGCAAACCCGTTTGGTGTTCACCAAATGTCATGTGGTAGACTCCCCAAACATATGGAAGAAGGTACTCTGGTCAAATGAGACTAATATTGAGCTTTTGGCCATCAAGGAAAATGCTGTGTCTGGTGCAAACACAACACCTTTCATCACCCCGAGAACCGCATCCGCATGCTGTTTTTCATCAGCAGGGACTGGCTAACTGCTCAGAATTGAAAGAATGATGGGTGGCGCTAAATACAGGGAAATCCTTGAGGGAAACCTGTTTCAGTCTTCCAGAAATTTGAGACTGGGACGGAGGTTCTCCTGCCAGCAGGACAATTACCCTAACCATACTGCTAAAGCAACATTCGAGTGGTTTAAGGGGAAACATTTAAAAGTCTTGGAGTGGCCGAGTCAAAGCCCAGAAGTCAATTCAATTGAGAATCTGTGGTATGACTTAAAGATTGCTATACACCAGCGGAACCCATCCAACTTGTTTAGCCTTGAAGAATGGGCAAAAATCCCATTGGCTATATGTGCCAAGCTTATAGAGACACCCCAAGAGACTTGCAGCTGTAATTACTGCAAAAGGTGGCTCTACAAAGTTTTGACTTTTTTTTTTTGGGGGGGGGGGGGGGGGGGGGTCCTTCTATGGTCCTTTACAATAAACACCTGCTGCGCCCTGCATTTGAAACCAGTTCTCTGTCTCCCCTTGTGTTCTTTACAGTCGGACCGCAGAGTAAAGGAACATCAGCCAACAAGTGCTCAGCATATGTGGGAACTCCTTCAAGAATGTTGGAAAAGCATTCCAGGTGAAGCTGGTTGAGAGAATGCCAATAGTGTGGAAAGCTGTCATCAAGGCAAAGGGTGGCTATTTGAAGAATCTCAAATATAAAATATGCTTTGATTTGTTTAACACTTTTTAGCTTACTACATGATTACATATGACTACATGATTACTAGTGAAGACATCTCAACTATTTCATAGTTTTGATGTCTTCACTAGTTTTCTCCAATGTGGAAAATAGTACAAAATAAAGAAAATCCCTTTAATGAGTAGGTGTTCTACAACTTTTGACCGGTAGTCTAGGTTTATTAAAACACTTTGGAATTATTATAACTGCAATTTTATTTTGAGTGGTTGCAAGTCTCATTTTTCTCCCTTTTTGTTATTGTGTACGGTTCAATGTATGTTTATCTGTGTGTTTTGGTACAAGTTTGTATTCATGCAGTGTGTATGTGTGCACTCACCTACCGTATGTTTACATAAGCTTGTGTTGTGTGTTTGCATGGTGTGATGCGGGAGTACTTTCACTACACGGCTGTCTGCCAACCCACTGAGTGACTCATTGGAATCTGGTCCCCTTGAGGTGCCCTTCACTCTAACACACTGAGACGGGCTGGGGCCCCTCAATACTCCCCTCCCGCAGTGAAGCTCTGCAGGTTCTCCACAGAAAATACATGTCCAGATATGTCTATTGTTCTGCTGTCTGATATTCACAGTGTTCTAAAACAGCCCTGGTATGAATATTTATAACTCCTCTGATGGGATCAATGGGAAGAGGGAGAGCCTGAATAATCATCCATCTATACTTCCAGACCCTTCTCTTATCTTCTCTCCATCTCTCTGAAGTACTCTCTGTTTATTATCTATGCATAGTCACTTTACAAATGACCTGGACTAACTTGTACCCTCCGCACATTGACTCGGTACCACTACCCCTGTACGTATATAGCCTTGTTATTGTTATGCAAATGCATATTGTTACTTTTTGATTACTTTAAAAATAAATAAATTTAGTTTATTTAGTAAATATTTTGTTAACTCTTAACTGCATTGTTGGTTAAGGGCTTGTAAGTAAAATGTTATTTGATTTGAAAGAGAACTAGAGAAGGACAGAAAGAGCACGTTGGCTTGGTATTGCTACCTTGACAGGGATCATGTAGAGTTATTCCTGTTGCAGCTTCTAGGAATTATTGATAGAATAAAGCTATGCTAGTTTGGCCTCTGCATTCTAAATCTAGGCATCCACTTCTGGATCCACAACTTTCCTAACACCTCAGCTTATTTTGTTTTTGTTCTTTCACATCCCATGACTCTCTAAACTGTGTGTGTGAGAGCGAGAGGGACAGAGCGCTCAAGTTCTGGTTGGGCTTGGAACAGACCCCTGGTGTCTTCATTAGCATGCCCAGCATGGAGGATCTCAGAGATAAAAGTCAGACAGGCTGAGACTTTCTGCTCTGTGTCTACAGTGGGTGGTGGGCACACTGCCCGGTGCTCAGTAAGTCAATTAGGTCGGCACTGTGCCCACCACTGGCCCTCCCTGACACAGTAGCCCTGCCACAAGCTCTTTAACTGCACAAGGAGAAAACCATTCATCAGAGGTGCTTGCATCTCCCAGCTTTTACTGTTCTGCAGAGAGGGGAGCAGCGGACCAGCCCTGAGTCCTTGATGATGAATGCCCTAGCTTCCACACCTTTTAAAAGTACACTTTATCAATGAGGAATGGAGCAGTGTGTTCAGGTGGCTGAGGGGAAATTGCCTTTTTCCTTTCACCTGCAGCCAATGGTGAAGAAGTGAATGGAAAGGGATGGGAGGCCGGCTGCCCTCTGAGCTGATGTATATGGGGAAAATGAGAGGAGCAGGCATTTCTCTCGCTCTCGCTCTCTTATTCCTCTCTACCCCCATTCCCCCATGTGTTGACAGGGAGGTCCTGAGGGTGAGGGCAGCATTTGCGAATTGGGGACAGAAACCTGAGACAGCAAGGCCCTGTCTGAGAACACAGTGTGCAGAACCAATACTGAGGCCAGAGCAGAGCAAAACAGGGTTCAGTAACAATCCCGAGGCCAGACAGAGTAAAACAGAACAGTGTGCAGCATCAATACTGAGGCCAGAGCAGAACAGAACAGTGTGCAGCACCAATAGAGGCCAGAACAGAACAGTGTGCAGGACCAATACTGAGGCCAGCCAGAGCAGAATGGTGTGCAGCACCAACCCCGAGGCCAGAGCAGAGTAAAACAAAACAGAACAGTGTGCAGCACCAATACCGAGGCCAGACAGAGCAGAACAGTGTGCAGCACCAATACCGAGGCCAGACAGAGCAAAACAATGTGCAGCACCAATACCGAGGCCAGACAGACAAAGTGTGCAGCATCAATACTGAGGCCAGACAGAGCAGAACAGTGTACTGTACCAATACTGAGAACAGACATAGCAGAACAGTGTACTGCACCAATACTGAGGCCAGACAGAGCAGAACAGTGTACAGCACCAATTCCGAGGCCAGGGAAGAACAGAGCAGAACCAGAGAGAACCACGACCTTGAGCCGTGAGTCGAAAACATGCACACAAATGCATATCCCACTGTGGAGGTGGGCTCCCAGGCCCGACTGCCTAGGGTACGTGACCACTGATTGGCATATGGTGTTTTGCTCAAACTGGATTAAATTCAGCCCCTCATGAATTACTGTGAATGCCCAGGATATTGTGCTGCAGCATTGAGAGAAGCGAATTTGTGTTTTTTTCATATCCTTCCCTAATTGATATTCATGGATGCAGTAACTTATATGCCACAAAGGATATTGTGCAATGAAAACCATTTAGATGTTGATTATTGAACACTATGATAACCCAACCATCCCATGGGTTACTGCTGTGTGTGTGTGTGTGTGTGTGTGTGTGTGTGTGTGTGTGTGTGTGTGTGTGTGTGTGTGTGTGTGTGTTTAAATAAATCTTTGGTTGGGCCCATTTGACTGAATTAGGTTCAACATCAGTCATTTTGCCCTGCAGCCTTCCCTATCAATGGGACTGGTGGTGGTTTGTCTTTTGGGCTTTTGTATGTCAAGCAAATAATAGAGTGGTGCTCCTAGCCACTGGGATTAGAAAGGCTCTCTGTAAGGACACGGCTCTCTGTAAGGACACGGCTCTCTGTAAGGACACGGCTCTCTGTAAGGACACGGCTCTCTGTAAGGACACGGCTCTCTGTAAGGACACGGGACAAGGCTCTCGGTAAGGACACGGGACAAGGCTCTCGGTAAGGACACGGCTCTCTGTAAGGACACGGCTCTCTGTAAGGACACGGCTCTCTGTAAGGACACGGGACAAGGCTCTCTGTAAGGACACGGGACAAGGCTCTCTGTAAGGACAAGGCTCTCTGTAAGGACACGGGACAAGGCTCTCTGTAAGGACACGGGACAAGGCTCTCTGTAAGGACACAGGACACGGCTCTCTGTAAGGACACAGGACAAGGCTCTCGGTAAGCACACGGGACAAGGCTCACTGTAAGGACACGGGACAAGGCTCTCTGTATGGACACGGCTCTCTGTAAGGACACGGGACAAGGCTCTCTGTAAGGACACGGGACAAGGCTCTCTGTAAGGACACGGGACAAGGCTCTCTGTAAGGACACGTGACAAGGCTCTCTGTAAGGACACGGGACAAGGCTAACTGTAAGGACACGGGACAAGGCTAACTGTAAGGACACGGGACAAGGCTAACTGTAAGGACACGGGACAAGGCTAACTGTAAGGACACGGGACAAGGCTCACTGTAAGGACACGGGACAAGGCTCTCTGTAAGGACACGGGACAAGGCTCTCTGTAAGGACACGGGACAAGGCTCTCTGTAAGGACAAGGCTCTCTGTAAGGACACGGGACAAGGCTCTCTGTAAGGACACGGGACAAGGCTCTCTGTAAGGACACGGGACAAGGCTCTCTGTAAGGACATGGGACAAGGCTCTCTGTAAGGACACGGGACAAGGCTCTCGGTAAGGACACGGGACAAGGCTCACTGTAAGGACACGGGACAAGGCTCTCTGTATGGACACGGCTCTCTGTAAGGACACGGGACAAGGCTCTCTGTAAGGACACGGGACAAGGCTCTCTGTAAGGACACGGGACAAGGCTCTCTGTAAGGACACGGGACAAGGCTCTCTGTAAGGACACGGGACAAGGCTCTCTGTAAGGACACGGGACAAGGCTCTCTGTAAGGACACGGGACAAGGCTCTCTGTAAGGACACGGGACAAGGCTAACTGTAAGGACACGGGACAAGGCTAACTGTAAGGACACGGGACAAGGCTAACTGTAAGGACACGGGACAAGGCTAACTGTAAGGACACGGAACAAGGCTAACTGTAAGGACACGGGACAAGGCTCTCTGTAAGGACACGGGACAAGGCTCTCTGTAAGGACACGGAACAAGGCTCTCTGTATGGACACGGCTCTCTGTAAGGACACGGGACAAGGCTCTCTGTAAGGACACGGGACAGGGCTAACTGTAAGGACACGGGAAAGGGCTAACTGTAAGGACACGGGACAGGGCTAACTGTAAGGACACGGGACAAGGCTCACTGTAAGGACACGGGACAAGGCTCTCTGTAAGGACACGGGACAAGGCTCTCTGTAAGGACACGGAACAAGGCTCTCTGTATGGACACGGCTCTCTGTAAGGACACGGGACAAGGCTCTCTGTAAGGACACGGGACAGGGCTAACTGTAAGGACACGGGACAGGGCTAACTGTAAGGACACGGGACAGGGCTCTCTGTAAGGACACGGGACAGGGCTCTCTGTAAGGACACGGGACAGGGCTCTCTGTAAGGACACGGGACAAGGCTCTCTGTAAGGACACGGGACAAGGCTCTCTGTAAGGACACGGGACAAGGCTCTCTGTAAGGACACGGGACAAGGCTAACTGTAAGGACATGGGACAAGGCTCTCGGTAAGGACACGGGACAAGGCTCTCGGTAAGGACACGGGACAAGTCTCTCGGTAAGGACACGGGACAAGGCTCTCGGTAAGGACACGGGACAAGGCTTTCTCCCTGTTGCGCTTGTTTACTTCAACCATCTGCCCACAAAGGAACTCTCTGCCTTAATGTCTGCAGACAGGACACGCCAGGTCCAACCGAAACAGGGACATTTCTCTCAGGGATGTGTTTACTCTGTACTGAACAGGATCAGAGAGAGATCGTTCACTATGTGAGCTTCATGGCATATTCATTGTTGAGGCTTTTGAAAATGAGTTTTCAGCTTTGTTTATAGGGTTTCTGTCCTGCTCCAAAGCAGCTGAGCTTACATTACCCCCTGAGCTAACTGATGTTCAGTAATTTAGCAGAAGCTCTGATCCAGAGTGACTTACAGGAGCAATTAGGAGTAAGTGCCTTGCTCAAGGGCACGTCGGCAGATTTTTCACCTAGTTGGCTCAGGGATTCAAACAAGCAACCTTTTGGTTATTGGCCCAGCACTCTTAACGACAAGGCTACCTGCCTCTAGGCTACCTTCCCCCTTAAACAGAAGGAATTGCAACTGTATTGAACTTTCAAACATGTAATTGGAGAGCAGTTTTAGACAATATACTATATCAGTCAATCAATCAATCAAATTTATTTATATATAGCCCTTCGTACATCAGCTGATATCTCAAAGTGCTGTACAGAAACCCAGCCTAAAACCCCAAACAGCAAGCAATGCAGGTGAAGAAGCACGGTGGCTAGGAAAAACTCCCTAGAAAGGCCAAAACCTAGGAAGAAACCTAGAGAGGAACCAGGCTATGTGGGGTGGCCAGTCCTCTTCTGGCTGTGCCGGGTGGAGATTATCAGTCCCTCTACCACCCCTCTACCTCTCCTCTCTATCTCCACTGCATGCTTACAGAGAGGGCTATTGAAGGTTGGCCTCTGTAAGCTGTGAACAGCACATCAGTGTGTGTCAGAGAGCAGTACTGCAACTGAAAGGGGTATGAATTGTTGTATCTCTGCGGTGTTGTGCAGAAAAACGTTAACCACCTGGAGTCTACTGAAGCCTCCTCTTCCCCTCCACCGCCACCATAATGCTCCACTGCTGGGTCTATTTACATATGTATCCTTTCCGGCAGCTGACTCTATCAAATGCTGTCGATTCCCCTGTTATCGCCCACATGTGTGTTCAGTCTTGAAGTGGATCTGTCCCCATTTCACCCTGATGTCAGTCTTAAGAATGGAAGAGGAGTACGGATAGATGGGTTCTATATACCAGGATGTGTTTCTCCCTCCGTCCCTCCCCAGTCATGGGGATGAGTGTGTTTTCATGCAGAGTGATTGAATGATTCAGTGCTCTTGGTGCTGTGTATGTCCCTAGCTATAGCCACTCACTGGCAGGCAGTGGTGAGAGATGATGTAGCTCTCTGCTGGGTAACCGCTTCCCTGGGACATGTCGCGGATTTTCAGGATTTCATATGAATATGTGCAGGAAAGATTGGAGTTTGATGATGATTTCTGGTCAACAAGGAGGATGCTGCATGGTGGTGAATGTGGAGAACAGGACATTTTCCCCACGGATGTTAACACTATAGTGGTAGCCAACAAGAGCCAATATAATGTCTCCATATAAAAAGGTAGAGCGAGTGACGGCGTCACTACAGTCACCTACTCCTACAGGATTTGATGGGGGACTTATTTAGACATTACCTGTGAATCAGGTTTTGTTACAAAAAGTCATACACACACACTTTTCCATTATTGCCACTCAGACGTGGGTCATTTCACAAATGTAAATTTAAGTGGTCATTACTGTGTCATCAGTGGTCCAAAAATGGTATTTTACATTGTGCTTTATAGCTAGACACTGTCCATTAGTCTTAGCTGTTTATGATCAGGCTATGTGACACACACTGCATCTGTGTTGGACAGGGACCTAGTCTCCTGCCTCACCACCCGAGGGCTAAAGAAAAGAGACAGACAGACACAGGAAATGGAGGGCATTTCGTCATCCTGACACACACAAAATGTTGGTCAGAGAGTGGTTCCATATATCACTGAAATTAATTTGGTTTCATCAGTTGCTAGATTTCAGACAATTCATCTATTTGAGTTATGGTTGCCTTCAGACGAGGAAGAGAATCAAGCCAGCTGTATTTTCTACCTGTACTGTCTCAGCCTCCAGCCTCAGTATAACTGCACATCTCTCACGTACTGTTCTTCTGGGCTTGCTTTGTGAACATGTACTGTACACACCCATAGGGACTCCCATAGACGCGGGAAGTAGTTTGGGGGTGCTGTGATCGTCGACAGGGAGGTTGGGCAGCGCTACAGAAGTTTATATTGTTTCACTAATACAGGACTAGTAAAGACCCAGTGCACTACTTTTGTAAAACAATTTAAACTAAATCTATTTGAGTGTTAACCAACATTTGTTCCTTGAGTCTGATAATTATCTGTACCAAACAATTAATCTGATAATACTTGTGGAACAAATTATTCAGTTTCTTGAAACGGTTTCCTATTTGAAGTGGTCTGTACATTCCTTTTATATTTCAGTAAGCACACTTATCCAGAGCAACTTACAGTAGTGAGTGCATACCTTTTTACTCTGGTCCCCCATGGGATTCAAACCCACAATCTTAGTGTTGCAAGCACCATGCTCTTCCAACTGAGCCACGTAATCACATCATCACAAACTGCTTGATGTCTCAATTTACTCAATTACTGTATTGTACATTGTTTTTCTTCATGGTGATGGTAAGTCTACTGGTACAAACCTAGATGACCAGCATATGTACAATACAGTCATGTACATTTACATTAAGTGCTTTGTAAGGATGGTAAATTAATGCCACACAAAAAGTGATTGTTTTCCATGTTTGATCAATAAAAATATTTGCGGTCTTTGCCAATAACTTTACACCTTTTGCTGTAAATGTTTGAGTACAAGGTTTTGTTCTTTATGGCCAACTATTGAATCCTACCAGATACTGTTCTAAATTATACAACAACCTTTTTTTTTGCCAAAGCAGAGATGCATATGATTTCTTTCTATATTGGTCTGCTAACACAGGACTAGCAAAGGCCCAGTTCACTACTTTTGTGAAAAAATATTTGTTTTATTGTTCAGATTTTTTAGGGGGTGCTGCAGCACCATCAGCACCCCTACTTCTCATGGCTATGGGGACTCCAGGCATGAGGGTAAAGCAATGCAGTGTGGAAGAATTTGGCCCATGCTTTGGCACCAGTGAGAAATGGGCAGAGACACGCATGGGTAGTCTACCAGATGACAATGAATCTGTAAGCAGAATTATCTGGTGAGAAAATGGAGGACTGGTGGAATGCAGTCTTGTCTCCATGTCAAACGGCACTCTCTCAAGTCTTTGTTTATCTGGCCAAAGGTTGACTAATCTTCTATGGAGAAATGTCCTTTATTGTCAATCTCTGAAGGGTAATAATGAATTTCATAAAAATCCATAGAACCACATGACACTACAGGTGTTAGTATACCTTCAGATTGGTTTCATACCCACCTCATTACATTAATATTACCACCAGACAGACAAAGACAGCTAAACCTGCATAGAAATAGGATGGTCTCATAATGGCTCCCAATAGGCCAGGTGGGTAGCTGGGCCTCCTCTCCCCTCATTAGAGGGACTCACCCGTGATTTAAACCTGTTACCTATGTGACAGGTAGGGTGGCACCATGGCAGCCAGCGCTTTCCCCCTCCCTGGTGACCCCAGATGGCCTCGCTCCCCCAGTAGGGTGCATAATTGTCTAATTAAATGGCGAGAGAGACAGCGGCCCCAGCCCCATCATTAAAGACAGCGCTCCATCAGCTCCTGCCACGCAGGGCAGCCTCCTCTAAAGACCCCCATCCTGGCAGTAAAGGTCAAACACAGACCGAAGGTGTTGGCAGCTGCTGATACTCTTTGCCAGGCAGTATAGTACCTCTGTTTTCTGTCTCTGCTTCAGTCATATTTAAAAATGAACAAAAACTGAAAAGATAAACCTAATCTCCTGTAGGAGATTCCTCAGTGCAGGTATTGTAGGACGTCATCTATAGCCAGACCCCATCTAAACATCACAATCATGTGTGATAGTCTCTGCTGTCAAACTGATGGATTCTGCTTGACCTTTCAAAGTCAAGTTATTTATGGGGAACACAAACACCTTTCCCCACCACCTCTCTTCCACCAATGCACGCGCGCGCGCACGCACACACGCACAAACTTCATAAATATTTCAGCAGATGGATGGCTTTGTGTCAGAGACAAAGGGTTAACACAGTCCCTTCTGAAATGTCAGACATGCCAAAAAAATGCCCAGCATGCTGTTGTGTTGCCAGCATGGGCGGACTGGGCATCTGGCATTTCGGGCAAATGCCAGATGGGCTGGTCCATTTTTAGCCCAGTGGGCCTGTCTGACCTGTTTTTGTTTTGTGCAAAATTATATTATCTGGCTAATAATGGGGGCCACAAAGAAAAAAAAAAAGGTCTGTTGTGTTAGAAATGCCAGGGCCGATTTCTGGTCCCAGTTGGACCCTGGTTGACAGAGAACCCAACACCACCTGTTTGTCTGGAATTCCAGACTCCATTAAGTCTGCCTGATTAATCTCCCAGTCATACATGATCACATGTGTCATGGATATTTACTGGACATGTACTGGTTATGTATTGGTTACGTACGGGATATGTACTCGTTATGTACTGGATATGTACTCGTTATGTACTGGATATGTACTTGAATTGTTCTGGAATCTATGCAGTATTTTGTTTTTTTATGTGTTATTTCTTACAATGTTACCCCAAGACATCTTAGGTTTTATTACATACAGTCTAGAGGAACTACTGGACATAAGAGCAACGTCAGCTCACCAACATTACGACCAGGAATACGACTTCCCCGAAGCGGATCCTCTGTTTTGGCCCACCACCCAGAACAATGGATCGGATCCCAGCCGGCGACTAAAAACAACGACGGGGGAGAAGGGGCAGAGAAGGGGCAGACGAAGCGGTCTTCTGGTCAGGCTCCGTAGACGGGCACATCGCGCACTGCTCCTGAACATACTATTCACCAATGTCCAGTCTCTTGACAACAAGGTAGACAGAATCCGAGCAAGGGTTGCCCTCCAGAGAGACATCAGAGACTAACGTTAGTTTTTTTCACGGAAACATGGCTCACTCGAGACACACTATTGGAGTTGGTACAGACACCTGGTTTCTTCACGCATCGAGCCGACAGAAACAAGCATCTCTCTGGTAAGAAGAAGGGCGGGGGTGTATACCTTATGATTAACGAGACATCCTTTTGTTCACCTGACTAAGAATTCCTCACAATCAAATGCCGACCGCATTATGTACCAAGAGAAAACCCTTCGATCATAATCACAGTCGTGTATGTTCCCCCCCCAAGCAGACACATCAACAGCCCTGAAAGAACTTCATTCGACTCTATGTAAACTGGAAACCACATATCCTGAGGATGCATTCATTGTAGCTGGGGATTTTAACAAGGCTAATCTGAAAACAATCTGAAAACAAGGCTCCCTAAATTCACCCTACCTGACACCCTAGACCCACTCCAATCTGCATACCGCCCCAATAGGTCCACAGATGACGCAATCGCAATCCCACTGCACACTGCCCTAACCCATCTGGACAAGAGGAATACCTATGTAAGAATGCTGTTCATCGATTACAGCTCAGCATTTAACACCACATTACCCTCCAAACTCGTAATTAAGCTCGAGACCCTGGGTCTCGACCCCGCCCTGTGCAACTGGGTCCTAGACTTCCTGACGGGCCTCCCCCAGGTGGTGAGGGTAGGTAACAACATCTCCACCTCGCTGATTCTCAACACTGGGGCCCCACAAGGGTACATTCTCAGCCCTTTCCTGTACTCCCTGTTCCCCCACGACTGCGTGGCCATGCACGGCTCCAACTCAATCATCAAGTTTGCAGACGACACTACAGTGGTAGGCTTGATTACCAACAACGACGAGGCGGCCTACAGCGAGGAGCTGAGGGCCCTCGGAGTGTGGTGTCAGGAAAATAACCTCACACTCAATGTCAACAAAACGAAGGAGAGGATCGTGGACTTCAGGAAACAGCAGATGGAGCACCCTCCTATCCACATTGATGGGACAGTAGTGAAGATGGTGGAAAGTTTTAAGTTCCACGGCATACACATCACGGACAAACTGAAATGGTCCACCCACACAGAGAGCGTAGTGAAGAAGGCGCAGCAGCGCCTCTTCAACCTTAGGAGGCTGAAGAAATCTGGCTTGTCACCAAAAACACTCACAAACATTTACAGATGCACAATCGAGAGCATCCTGTCGGGCTGTATCACCGCCTGGTACGGCAACTGCTCCGCCCATAACCGTAAGGCTCTCCAGAAGGTAGTGAGATCTGCACAATGCATCACCGGGGGCAAACTACCTGCCTTCCAGGACACCTACACCACCCGACGTCACAGGAAGGCCAAAAACAACCACCCGAGCCACTGCCTGTCCACCCCGCTATCATCCAGAAGGCGAGGTCAGTACAGGTGCATCAAAGCAGGGACCGAGAGACTGAAAAACAGCTTCTATTTCAAGGACATCAGACTGTTAAACAGCCATCACTAACATTGAGTGGCTGCTGCCAACATACTGACTCAACTCCAGTCACTTTAATAATGGAAAAATGGATGTTATCACTAGCCACTTAAACAATGCCACTTCATATAATGTTTACATACCCTACATTACTCATCTCATGTGTATATACTGTACTCTATACCATCTACTGCATCTTGCCTATGCCGTTCGGCCATCACTCATTCATATATTTTTATGTACATATTCTTATTCATTCCTTTACACTTGTGTGGATAAGGTAGTTGTTGTGAAATTGTTAGGTTAGATTACTTGTTAGATATTACTGCATGGTCGGAACTAGAAGCACAAGCATTTTGCTACACTCGCATTAACATCTGCTAACCATGTGTATGTGACAAATAAAATGTGATTTGATTTGATGTACTGGATATGTACTGGATATGTACGTGTTATGTACTGGATATGTACTAGATATGTACGTGTTATGTACTAGATATGTACTGGATATGTACATGTTATGTACTGGATATGTAGTCACAGAGGCATTGCTTGTTTATTAGGGGAAGAAACTAGATTGTGACACTGCTGCTGAATGATGTGAAGTTCTGCCTTCATCATGCTACAGGACTCCACTACCAACCCTGTTGTCCCATCTACTCATCCACTGTGCCTTCAACATGCTACAGGACTCCACTACCAACCCTGTTGTCCCATCTACTCATCCACTCTGCCTTCAACCCTGTTGTCTGAGGTGCTGCTGCAACATGCCATAGGACTCCACTCCAAACCCTGTTGTCCCATCCACTCACCCACTCTGCCTTCAACATGTGACAGGACTCCACTCCCAACCCTGTTGTCCAATCCACTCACTCACTCTGCCTTCAACATGCCACAGGACTCCACTCCCAACCCTGTTGTCCCATCCACTCACCCACTCTGTCTTCAACATGCCCCATGAATCCACTTCCAACCCTGTTGTACCATCCACTCTCCCATTCTGCATTCAACATGCCATAGGACTCCACTACCAACCCTGTTGTCCCATCCACTCACCCACTCTGCATTCAACATGCCATAGGACTCCACTACCAACCCTGTTATCTGCGGTGCTGCTGCAACATGCCATAGGACTCCACTACCAACCCTGTTATCTGAGGTGCTGCTGCAACATGCTATAGGACTCCACTACCAACCCTGTTATCTGAGGTGCTGCTGCAACATGCCATAGGACTCCACTACCAACCCTGTTATCTGAGGTGCTGCTGCAACATGCCTTAGGACTCCACTACCAACCCTGTTATCTGAGGTGCTGCTGCAACATGCCATAGGACTCCACTACCAACCCTGTTATCTGAGGTGCTTCTGCAACATGCCATAGGACTCCACTACCAACCCTGTTGTCTGAGTTGCTGCTGCAACATGCCATAGGACTCCACTACCAACCCTGTCATACCATCCAATCACCCACTCTTTTTTTCAAATGTAAAAAAATATACTTTTCTATTAGGTATACTGTTTGATATTGAATACTGCACTGTTGGTTAGGGATTGCAAGTTAAGCATCTCACTGTACTTGTGCACGTGACAAAAAAATCTTGAAACTTGAAACTCCAAGCTATAGATTTTGTGTCATGTTCAGAAAACGTCTGTTTGCTGTTTCCTGTTGGCCCTGAGGGTATAGTAGTAATCCCATACTTATAGAGCGACAGTTTGAACAAATAGGTGACTTAACAGAACTACAGGATAGGATGGTATGTTTTTGGTTGGTTTATTTACACACTATATAAAAAAAGATGTAGATTTCTGGGAACGTGAGGACCTCCTCCTCTGGGATAGGTCTCTACTGAGCGTACATATGTTTCAAGCAGTGTTGATAGCAGAGCTATTTCTTTGGACTTTAACCCCCTTGAAACTTCCATGAGATCCTGCTGCTTAAGCAAAAAATACTAACTTTGAAGTCTCCTTTGAGGACGGACTGTTTTAAGTTAGAGAAAATAAAGTGTCTACCAATAGACTGGGTAAGAAGGTAAGGCACTCTTCATTGTGCTGTGAGGATGCGAAACACATCATTCTTTGTCCAGCACATTTGTGCATATTATCTAGCCTGAGGACATTCTATTTGTGTAAGTAATAATACGCTAGCTGTTGACCTTGGCCAAATTGATAAATGTATTTTAAGCACACACACGATTTACTATAAATGAAGGAAATATAACCATAAGGGTTGCTTTAACTCAGTAATGGATAGTGAATGATTGAACTGGAATTCAAGGCTAAGCTATTTCTGAACCGGGTTGTTTATATATTTATTCATTTGTGATGCTGATGGATGAGCTCGGGTTCTGCTTTTTTGGTCCATGTATTATTCATCACAGGGAAATGTGTTTGGGAATTGACTGTTGGACTGGCACCATGATTAGTGAATTGATAGGATCGGTCCCATCTAATCACACCAGGTCACCAGAATGATTTGAGGTGAACTGATGTTGTAAATGAATTGAGTACACCTGCCCGAGGGAAAGGTGAAAATAAGCTAATCGACAGCCGTTGGTAGAAACACGATGATAGTGTCCTAGATTTGGGCAAGGAATTTTTTGTACTCATTTGTTTTTATGGTTTTGGCATATAATAAAATCATGGAGACATAAGCCATAGCCCCTTCACTTGAGTATATATAGCCAGCCAGCCAGTGGACAAGAGGAAACAGATGGGGGGGTTGTGAACCAACAGAGGGAGCCCAATAGCCATCTCTCCTCACCCTGAGACTGACAGCGCAACGAGAGACACTTCACATGCAGAATGACTCTACACAGACCAATGACTCTACATAGACCAATGACTCTACATAGACCAATGACTCTACATAGACCGATGACTCTACATAGACCGATGACTCTACACAGACCGATGACTCTACACAGACCGATGACTCTACACAGACTGATGACTCTACACAGACCGATGACTCTACACAGACCGATGACTCTACACAGACCGATGACTCTACACAGACCGATGACTCTACACAGACCGATGACTCTACACAGACCGATGACTCTACACAGACCGATGACTACACAGACTGATTACAATACTTGAGACTAGATTCAGGCAATACACTTCTGGCTACTTCTTTGACATACTGTATCAATGAATTAATTAATTGTAAAAATCGCATCCTGTGTGTTCCTTCCTATTAGAGCTTCCCCGGTCAACTGTGCTATTATTGTGAAGTGGAAACATCTACGAGCAACAACGGCTCAGCTGCAAAGTGGTAAGCCACACAAGCTCACAGATATGGGACCACTGAGTGGTGATCCACGCAGCACGTAAAAATCATCTGTCCTCGTTTCTAACATTCACTACCGACTTCCAAACTGCCACTGGAAGCAACGTCACATAATCACTGTTTATCGGGAGCTTCATGAAATGGCTTTCAATGGCCGAGCAAACGCACATGTCACTTTCTGACCTTAGTTCCTTTTTTATGTCTCTATTTAGGTTTGGTCAGGGTGTGAGTTGGGGTGCACATTCCATGTTTTTCAGTCTATGTTTTGTTCTGTGTGTTGTAATTCTATGTGTTTGGCCTGGTATGGTTCCCAATCAGAGAAGGCTGTCTATCGTTGTCTCTGATTGAGAACCATACTTAGGTAGCCTGTTCCCACCTGTGTTTGTGGATAGTTGTTTTCTGTTTTTGTGTGTCTGCACCAGACAGAACTGTTTCGGTTGTTCTCTTTGTTGTTTTTTGTATTCAGTGTTCAGTTCCAAATAAAAAGATGAACACGTACCACACTGCACCTTGGTCCTCACCTTCTTCCACCAACGGCCGTTACAGAACTACCTACCACAAAAGGACCAAGCAGCATGGTAAGGAGGAGCAGCGCTATCTGGAGAAATGGACATGGGAGGAGATATTGGACGGCAAGGGACCCTGGGCACAGGCTGGGGAGTATCGCCGTCCACAGGAGGAACTGGAGGCAGCTAAAGCTGAGCGGCGGCGATATGAGGTAAGGCAGCGCAACAGGCACGAGAGGCAGTCCACATTTTTTGGGGGGGGGCAGGGGCACACGGGGAGATTGGCGGGGTCAAGCGATAGACCTGAGCCAACTCCCCGTGCTTACCGGAAGCAGCGTAGTACTGGTCTGGCACCGTGTTATGCGGTCAAGCGCACGGTGTCGCCAGTATGGGCTCATAGCCCGGAGCGCTATAGGCCAGCCCCCCGCAAGTGCCATGCGAGAGTGGGCATCCAGCCAGGGCGTATTGTGCCGGCTCAACGTGTTTGGTCTCCAGTACGCCGTTTCGGCCCAGGGTATCCTGCACCGGCTCTGCGTGCTATGTCTCCGGGGTGCTGGGAGGGTGCAGTGTGCCCTATGCCTGCGCTCCGCCCGTGCTGGGCGAATGTGGGCATTGAGCCTAAGGGAGAGGTGCGAGTGTTGAGATCGGTGTGGAAGAACTTGACTGGCCTGTACAGAGCCTTGACCTCAACCCAATCGAACCGCTTTGGGATGAATTGGAAGGCCAACTGTGAGCCAGGCCTAATCGCCCAACATCAGTGCTCGACCTCACTCATGCTCTTGTGGCTGAATGGAATCAAGACCCAGCAGCAACGTTCCAACATCTCGTGGAAAGCCTTCCCAGAAGAGTGGAGGCTGTTATAGCAGCAAAGGGGGGGGACCAACTCCATTAATGCCCATGATTTTGGAATGTGATGTATGACGAACAGGTGTGGACATACCTACTAGTTATGTAGTGTAAGGACCTCAGTCCAAACAGACCCATTTAATTTGACCAGCTCAGAAACATTTTTCTATAAATATTTGATGAAGGAAGATGTTTGTCAATGAATTACTCAGTGTGGTAATATGTGTTCATTAGTCTAGTTCAAATCAAATTTTATTTGTCACATATACATGGTTAGCAGATGTTATAGCGAGTGTAGTGAAATGCATATGCTTCTAGATCTGACAATGCAGCAGTATCTAACAGGTAATATCTAACAATTCCACAACAAAACCTAATATCTAACAATTCCACAACAAAACCTAACACACACAATATTTTAAAGGAATGGGATGAGAATATGTAAGTATAAAATATATGGATGAGCAGTGACAGAATGGCTAAGATGCAATAGAGAGTAAAGAATAGTTAGTGAAGGATACAGTATGCAGTATATACATATGAGATGAGTAATGTGAGATATGTAAACATTCTTAGGGTGGCATTCTTAAAGTGACTAGTGTTCCATTTATTAAAGTGGCCAATGATGTCAAGTTCTGATTTAGTGTTTAATATTCTTTGTTAACAGAGGAAGGTCACGTAGGAGGGGGCCTATGAATATGGACATAGTGGCCTTCGCTCTTGCCTGTGCTGTGCTCAGACGCTCTTCTAAAATATCCCCCCACACACATCCTCCACCTTCCTCCCGCTCCCTATCTTTAATTAAAACAATGAAAGTCATTTAAGTGACATGCATACATTGGGGTGATTGACAGA
The DNA here is from genome assembly GCF_057628025.1 of Oncorhynchus mykiss. Taxonomy (NCBI): domain Eukaryota; kingdom Metazoa; phylum Chordata; class Actinopteri; order Salmoniformes; family Salmonidae; genus Oncorhynchus; species Oncorhynchus mykiss. Next base: position 34,275,978 of record NC_143048.1, read on the forward strand.
GAGATTTCACCACCTTTCCCTGGCTCTCAGCCCTGGCTGTTTGGTCTCAGGTTGCATGGGTAACAAACCTCCTCTCCCCCAGCCCAAGCCCTCAGCCCTACACTCTTAGAAAAAAAGGGTTCCAAAAGGGTTCTTCAGCTCTTCCCATAGGAGAACCCTTTTTGGTTCCAGGTAGATCTCTTTCGAGTTCCATATAGAACCCTCTGGAGAAAGGTTTCTACATGGAACCAAAAGGGTTCTACCTCAAACCAAAAATGGTACTTCAAAGTGTTTTTCTATAGGGACAAGTGATTAACCCTTTAAGGTTCAAGAAAGCACCTTTTTTCCTAAGACTGTAGCCTCAGCCCCCAGCCCCCAGCCCCATTCCCATCCCTAGCTCTTGTCTCCGTCTGCAGATGTGTGCCTGATTACAATAACACACACTTCCTGATTCAGGAGATGATGGCGAAATTACAGGAGAGGGGGAAGAGAGAGGGGAAGGCAGTGTTTGACTGAAGAGGAGGAGATGGAGGAGGAGAGAGGGAGGCTCCTACTGGGGCTGCTGTATGGCATTTGCTGTGGTTGAGAGGAGGACGGTTGTGGTCTATGTTACGGGAGGGGTGGTCTTGGCTCTGCCCCCCAGCATTTGGCACAAAGGGCCTGATATTATGCATGCTGGCGGTGTCTAAGGGCATCCAGGGAGAGCAGGGCTGGTCCCGCTAATGTAACGCATGCTACCATTTACACACAGGGTTCGCCTTAACTTTTAATTGCATTTGGCTTATACACTCAAGCCATCTCATTGCCTCCAAACCTCCTCTTCCAATTCTTCTCCCCTCTCACCCCCTTTCTCACCATATTCTACCTCTACTGCCTTCATACAGTATGACTAGGTAATGAAAGTGAAAGGTCTTTAATTAGTGCAGACATATGTGTTCCAGGAGCCTTAGACTGATACAGGTCCCCTGATGGCGCAGTGCTGCTGCTGCCTCTTTGTTACCGTCCTATCTACCCTGCTCTCTCTCCTCTCTCTCTCCTCTCTCTCTCCTCCTCTCTACCCTGGTCTCTCTCCTCTCTCTCTCCTCCTCTCTACCCTGCTCTCTGCTCTCTCTCTCCTCTCTCTCTCTCCTCTCTCCCCTCCTCTCTACCCTGCCCTCTCTCCTCTCGCTCTCCTCTCTCTCTCCTCCTCTCTACCCTGGTCTCTCTCCTCTCTCTCTCCTCTCTCTCTCCTCCTCTCTACCCTGCTCTCTCTCCTCTCTCTCTCCTCTCTCTCTCCTCCTCTCTACCCTGGTCTCTCTCCTCTCTCTCGCCTCCTCTCTACCCTGCTCTCTCTCCTCTCTCCTCCTCTCTACTCTGCTCTCTCTCCTCTCTCTCTCCTATCTCTCTCCTCTCTCACCTCCTCTCTACTCCTCTCTCTCTCTCCTCCTCTCTCTCTCCCCTCTCTCTCCTCCTCTCTCTCTCATCTCTCTCTCCTGCTCTCTACCCTGCTCTCTCTCCCTCTCTCTCTCCTCCCTCTCTCCTCTTTCTCTCCTCCTCTCTCCTCTCCTCTCTCTCCTCCTCTCTACCCTGCTCTCTCTTCTCTCTCTCTCCTCTCTCTCTCCTCCTCTCTACCCTGCTCGCTCTCCTCTCTACCCTGCTCTCTCTCTCCTCTCTCTCTCCTCTCTCTCCTCCTCTCTCTCTCCTCTTTCTCTCCTCCCCTCTACCCTTCTCTCTTTCTCCTCTCTCTCTCCTCCTCTCTCTCTCTCCTCTCTCCCCTCCTCTCTCTCGCCTCTCTACCCTGCTCTCTCTCCTCTCTCCTCTCTTTCTCCTCTCTCTCTCCTCCTCTCTCCCCTCCTCTCTCTCCTCCGCTCTACCCTGCTCTCTCTCCACTCTCTCTCTCCTCCTCTCTACCCTGCTCTCTCTCCTCTCTCTCTCCTCCTCTCTACCCTTCTCTCTCTCTCTCCTCCTCTCTCTCTCCCCTCTCTCTCCTCTTCTCTCTCTCCTCTCTCTCTCCCCCTCTCTACCCTGATCTCTCTCCGCTCTCCTCTCTCTCTCCTCTCTCTCTCCTCTCTCTCCTACTCTCTAACCTCCTCTCCCTCCTCTCTCCCTCCTCTCTCTCTCCTCCTCTCTCCCCTCCTCTCTCCCCTGCTCTCTCTACTCTCTCTCGCCTCTCTTCCCTGCTCTCTCTCCTCTCTCTCCTCCTCTCTACCCTGCTCTCTCTCCTCTCTCCTCCTCTCTACCCTGCTCCCTATCCTCTCTCTCCTCTTTCTCCTCCTCTCTACCCTGTTCTCTCTCCTCTCTCTCTAATCTCTCCTCCTCTCTACCCTGCTCTCTCTCCTCTCTCTCTCCTTTCTATCTCCTCTCTCTCCTGCTCTCTACCCTGCTCTCTCTCCTCTCTCTCTCCTCTTTCTCTCCTCCTCTCTCCTCTCCTCCTCTCTACCATGCTCTCTCTCCTCCTCTCTCTCCTCCTCTCTCCCCTCCTCTCTCCCCTGCTCTCTCTACTCTCTCTCGCCTCTCTACCCTGCTCTCTCTCCTCTCTCTCCTCCTCTTTACCCTGCTCTCTCTCCTCTCTCCTCCTCTCTACCCTGCTCCCTATCCTCTCTCTCCTCTTTCTCCTCCTCTCTACCCTGTTCTCTCTCCTCTCTCTCTAATCTCTCCTCCTCTCTACCCTGCTCTCTCTCCTCTCTCTCTCCTCTTTCTCTCCTCCTCTCTCCCCTCCCCTCTCTCCTCTACTCTCTACCCTCCTCTATCCTCTCCACCCTGCTCTCTCCTCTCTCTCCTCTTTCTCTCCTCCTCTCTCCTCTCCTCTCTCTCTCCTCTCTACCCTGCTCTCTTCTCTCTCCTCCTCTCTACCCTGCTCTCTCTCCTCTCTCTCCTCCTCTCTACCCTGCTCTCTACCCTGCTCTCTCTCCTCTCTACCCTGCTCTCTCCTCTCTCTCTCCTTCTCTCTCCTCCTCTCTCTCTCCTCCTCTCTCTCCTCCTCTCTCTCTCCTCCTCTCTCCCCTCCTCTCTCTCTCATCTCTCCCCTCCTCTCTCTCACCTCTCTACCCTGCTCTCTCTCCTCTCTCCTCTCTCTCTCCTCTCTCTCTCCTCTCTCTCTCCTCTCTCTCTCCTCCTCTATCTCCTCTACTCTCTACCCTCCTCTATCCTCTCTCCTCCTCTATCTCTTCCTCTCTCCCCTCTTCTATCCTCTCCTCTCTCTCCTCCTCTCTCCCCTCTCTCTCCTCCTCTCTCCCCTGCTCTCTCATCTCTCTCTCCTTCTCTCTCCTCCTCTCTCTCTCCTCCTCTCTCCCCCCCTCTCTCTCTCATCTCTCCCCTCCTCTCTCTCACCTCTCTACCCTGCTCTCTCTCATCTCTCCTCTCTCTCTCCTCCTCCTCTCTCTCATCCTCTATCTCCTCTCTCCTCTACTCTCTACCCTCCTCTATCCTCTCTCCTCTTCCCTCCTCCTCTATCTCTTCCTCTCTCCCCTCTTCTATCCTCTCCTCTCTCTCCTCCTCTCTCCCCTCTCTCTCCTCCTCTCTCCCCTCTATCTCTTCCTCTCTCCCCTCTATCCACTCCTCTATCTGTAGATGTAGCTGGGAGAGATGACTAATATAATTCATTCAGGTGATGTGGTTTATTATGAGCGGATGGGAAGGGGACTGGAGTCTCTGGCATAACCGCAGCACTGCTCTGTAACAGCTAGAAGACAGCATGAAAGCTGTTTTCTGTGACCAGCATAACCCCCCACATTGATTCCCTTCCTCTGTTGGCCTCATTTAGAAAGAGATGGATTGTGGCAGAAATGATCTCTACTGGGTATAAGACACGGTCTTAGAGATAGAGAGAAAGATGAGAGGGAGAAAGAGTGCGAGGGATGGAGAGAAAGGGAAGGAGAAAAGAGGGGAGTTACAGAGTGCAGATGCGAGATGAGGCATTTTTTACAGCATAGCCTGAATTGCCTCCAGTCTCAAGTCAGCCCTGTGTTAGATTAGCAGAGAATACATGTTAAGTCAGCCCTGTTAGATCAACAGAGGACACATGTCAAGTGAGCTCTGTGTTAGATCAACAGAGAACACATGTCAAGTGAGCTCTGTGTTAGATCAACAGAGAACACATGTCAAGTGAGCTCTGTGTTAGATCAACAGAGAACACATGTCAAGTGAGCTCTGTGTTAGATCAACAGAGAACACATGTCAAGTGAGCTCTGTGTTAGATCAACAGAGGACACATGTCAAGTGAGCTCTGTGTTAGATCAACAGAGGACACATGTCAAACCAACAGGTTTCTAGATCACTAAATATCTGTAAATAAATGAATACTGTTGAAGCACTTTCAAAAATACACTATTTACCCCCATTGCTCTAAACAGGCCCAGATGATGATGCCAGAAACTGCAAGCTAGCAATAGGCAATCTAGGCAATCTACTGCTGTATGGTACTGCTTTGTTTGCCACAGAGGAAATGGAATTATCTTTAATTGGTAGCCTAAGAACATGACATCTAGAAGGTGGTGGAGGTATTTTAGAAAGACACATTTGTATTAAAATAATTTCCCTTTTTGTGTACAGAACCAGTCAAACGTTTGGACACACCTACTCATTCAAGGGTTTTTCTTTATTTTTGCTATTTTCTACATTGTAGAATAATAGTGAAGACATCAAAATTATGAAATAACACATACACTGTATGGAATCATGTAGTAACCAAAAAAGTGTTAAACAAATCTAAATGTATTTTAGATTTTAGATACTTCAAAGTAGCCACCCTTTGCCTTGATAGAGGCTTTGCACAGTCAGGGCATTCTCTCAACCAGATTCATGATGTAGTCACCTGGAATGCATTTAAATTAACAGGTGTGCCTTGTTAGAAGTTAATTTGTGCAATTTCTTTCCTTCTTAATGTGTTTGAGCCAGTCAGTTGTGTTGTGACAATGTAGGGGTGGTATACAGAAGAAAGCCCTATTTGGTAAAAAGACCAAGTCCATATTATGGCAAGAACAGCTCAAATAAGCAAAGAGAAATGACAGTCCATCATTACTTTAAGACATGAAGGTCAGTCAAGCCGAAAAAAAGTCAATAACTTTGAAAGTTTCTTGATGAGCAGTCACAAAAACCATCAAGCGCTATGATGAAACTGGCTCTCATGAGGACCTCCACAGGAAAGGAAGACCCAGAGTTACCTCTGCTGCAGAGGATAAGTTCATTAAAGTTACCAGCCTCAGAATTTGGTACCCAAATAAATTCTTCACAGAGCTCAAGTAACAGACACATCTCAACATCAACTGTTCAGAGGAGACTGCGTGAATCAGGCATTCGTGGCCAAATTGCTGCATAGAAACAACTACTAAAGAACACCAATAATAATAAGAGACTTGCTTGGGCCAAAAAACATGAGCAATGGACATTAGACAAGTGGAAATCTGTCCTTTTGTCTGATGAGTCCAAATCTGAGATTTTTGGTTCCAATCGCCATGTCTTTGTGAACGGATGATCTCCTCAGAAGGAGAGTGATGGAGTGCTGCATCCGATGACCTGGCCGCCACAATCCCCGACCTAAACCCAATTGCGATGGTTTGGGATGAGTTGAACTGCAGAGTGAAGGAAAAGCAGCCAACAAGTGCTCAGCATGTGTGAACTACTTCAATACTGTTGGTAAAGCGTTCCAGGTGATGCTGATTGAAAGAATGAAAGAATGCCAAGAATGTGCAAAGCTGTCATCAAGGCAAAGGGTGGCTAGTTTGAAGAATCTAAAATATAAAATAAAATATATTTGGATTTGTTTAACACTTTTTTGGTTACTACATGATTTCATATGTGTTATTTCATAGTTTTGATGTCTTCACTATTATTGTACAGTGTAGAAAATAGTTAAAATAAAGAAAAACCCTTTAACGAGTAGGTGTGTCCAAACTTTTGACTGTTACTGTAAATACATTTAAAATGTACATATGACACTTAATGTAAAATCTTAATAATCCTGTCAGCTATTTAAACAGACCTCTTGATGGAACATGGTGGAAAGACCTCTTGATGGAACATGGTGGACAGACCTCTTGATGGAACATGGTGGACAGACCTCTTGATGGAACATGGTGGACAGACCTCTTGATGGGAACATGGTGGACAGACCTCTTGATGGGAACATGGTGGACAGACCTCTTGATGGAACATGGTGGACAGACCTCTTGATGGGAACATGGTGGACAGACCTCTTAATATCTCCTAGTTAAGGTAATATAATGTAAATAACACTGTTTTAATGGAGTATCCACTCTGGCCTGCAAGTTGCCAGGGGAGCAATTATTTTTTACAAGCAAGATGATATAAATGACAGTCTGCTAGGCCTGAGTCTACTATTGTAGATTACATTATTTACCATGAAAAACAGGAAGGACCAAGGCACTCTTAATGTAATTAAATGCTTTTATTTTTTACGGCATGTTCAATAATGATATATTATTTACCCGTTCTTTTTTCAGCAACAGCTCAATCTATGCCTTACATCTTTTGATAGTGCTCTCATCAAATGTAATATAGAATGTAACTTTCCCAAACATAGCTTAGTGTACTGTAGTGTAATGGGTTTGTAGCAAGTCAGCGCTACAGTATAGCATCTTACACTCTAGCTGAGGAGCTGATTACTAAGAGCTCTGCTGGCTACTTATCATCAAGGAAAAAGAACATGGACCATTATCATGAAAAAATCACAAGCATCTTCACTAAAGGGGACAAACAGTACCTACTAGGCAGGGAGAAAAAACACTGGTCTTTCAACAAATGATATGATCTGGCATTTTCTTCATTTTACTGCTGTTCTCAAAGGATTTGATCCAGTATTATTACATGTTCCATACAGTATGTTCTGGACATCACCAATGACTATACCAGTGATTATCAATGAGAGGAATGGGACACATACAAACAAATTCATTCTACAGTGTATGGTCTGTACGCTTCCCTCTATACAGGCACATTTTATGAAACTAGCAGAAATTGAATAGCCTCCCAATGTACAGTAAAATTGATGGAAAACACATGTCTGCAAGTGGTGATGATAGTGCTAGTGATTGCAGGGTGTTAGAAGCAGTGGTGTGGAGTGTTTTTAGAGGACCATTGTACACAGCAATAACAATCTGTACTAGAGTGTCTTGGTTTGTATGGCCCTAGAAACCCGTAAACACCTCTCACAGTACACACTGTAGCATATTTTCTATGTCCACAAATAACAGCTAACTCTCAGGGTAATTGCAGTGAAATTTCCCTGGTATCATTATTGATGGATCAATTCAGAGTTCCATTGCCTTTACAGACAGCAGAATTGCTATAATTTTCTGGACTGTATCCATGTTCTACTTTACCCATTGTAGAGTGGGACTCTTTATACTGTAGATTGGCACTTGGGGATGGAGTGTTTCGCAGGCTGGTCTCCTCACAAAGCCCCCAACAGAGGCTTCGATGTTCTTCACAGTGGACCAAAGATGGTACAGAGTGTGGCTCTGCCAGGTGCACTCTGCTTTCATCTCTGAAGAATCTGGCATACCCTGACTAGTGGTCCCTGGTTGCCCCCTTCTTTAGGAGGCCAGAACACTGCTATACTCATCCTTTCAAACCCAGTTCATCTTTCCATCCCAACCTCAAAAGACTGGACCTCCTTGTTGATCAAACCTGCAGGATAGAAGACAGCTCAACGTAATTGATGATTTATGCACAATAATGGACTGAGAAATGCCACCATCAGTTTTAGGATCGCTGGACATAGTTCAGAGGCTGAATCATCATTATCCACCTGTGAGTGGCAAAGGCAACCTGCAAGTCAATAGATACAGAGAGTCTTCTGATGTTGAATCCTTCACAGAGAACACATCTTTTGACCTGTGTGGAGAGAATAAAGAACACGGCCCCTGAAATGTCATGAATATCGAATCTCTGGTTCCTTTTCTTTGCTGGTATCCTAGACTCTTTCCTAACTTCAAGTGTGAGGGCCAAGACATGCTGGACTTCCTGTATTGAATTAGAGTCCCCTCTGTCACTCAAAGACAAAACCCTGTGTGATATATCAGTATGAACCAACCCTCTGTCACTCAAAGACAAAACCCTGTGTGATATATCAGTATGAACCAACCCTCTGTCACTCAAAGACAAAACACTGTGTGATATATCAGTATGAACCAACCCTCTGTCACTCAAAGACAAAACACTGTGTGATATATCAGTATGAACCAACCCTCTGTCACTCAAATACAAAACACTGTGTGATATATCAGTATGAACCAACCCTCTGTCACTCAAAGACAAAACACTGTGTGATATATCAGTATGAACCAACCCTCTGTCACTCAAAGACAAAACACTGTGTGATATATCAGTATGAACCAACCCTCTGTCACTCAAAGACAAAACACTGTGTGATATATCAGTATGAACCAACCCTCTGTCACTCAAAGACAAAACACTGTGTGATATATCAGTATGAACCAACCCTCTGTCACTCAAAGACAAAACACTGTGTGATATATCAGTATGAACCAAGCATCTGTATTTCCATATCAAGTTTGCCACATTTTCTCCTAATTTAAGAAAATAATGAAAGCTGCTTTTGAAGCTTCTTTTAGTTGTGTGTGTGTGTCAGGGTTGTAATTAAATCTAGTTCTTTGGAAAAGAGTAAAGTATAATGTGGAATATCCAGACCTTTCTCTTCATTCCATTCTCTTTTGAAACATTTATCTGACTCCCCACAGAGACCTGGAGGTGTCTCCACAGAGAGTTTCAACTTACAAATTAGATAATTAAAGTGAAATCATGGACTCCTGGGGATAAGATGAGTTGTCTCCATTTACATATCTGGTGGCATGTTACCCCCTCCACCACACCCCTGTATACATGTCTATGTCCTGGCTCAATTATTTCTCACCCTACCTCTCATCTGGATGATGTGGAATGCAAGGAAGCTGGGATTTGACTTCCAGGGATTCTCTCTTCTTTTGGGTCTTGGTTTAACAGTCATGATATTTTTCATTTTCACTCTCTTTTTTAAGTTACCCCTCTGTACACGTCTATCTGTATATCAGAGGAGGCTGATGGGAGGAGCTATAGAAGGACGGGCTCATTGTAATGGCTGGAATGGAATAAATGGAATAGAGTCAGACATGTGGTTTCTATATGTTTGATGTGTTTCATACGGTTCCATCCATTCCTTCCCAGTCTTTACAATGAGCCCATCCTCCCATAGCTCCTCCCACCAGCCTCCCCTCCCCAGCCGAGCCCCTCTAACCCCCCACCCCTGCACACAGGCGGTATAGATCACCCATAGATGGATTTCTCCTGCTTTAGCTGGGTTCATTGATGATTTGATCTCATTGGAAGCAGATGATGTTCGCATGCATAATCAGACCATTGATTTTTAGCCCCTCACCCTGACAAATTGATTGCATAGCTAATTGTGTCCTTTCTTTCTCAGCAGCATCTCACCTCCTCTGTTTCCTCGATGTTTGCTAGACAAACAGCGGTCAGACACAACTTCACCATTGGTGAAATATCCACTTGTGTCCACAAGTATTGAGTTGTACCCTGTTTACCAGCCTGTTGATCATCATCCTCAGTGGCCAGAGAAGCAGCTGCAGCATCAGTAGCCAGGTGATCTTGTTTGCATGTCTGTGGTGATTTCTGTGGTCAGAAATGCCTTCAACTCATTGACAGTTTCCTGATAAGCTCTTTTATGGGCCGGAAACAGGGTTTGCTTTCTACCGGCCAGCTGGCATCAAAGGCAGTGGAAAGGATAACCACGGTAATTACCAAACATTGGACGCCAGTGGCATATGAAAGGGACAGGATGTTGTGTTCCAAACAGGATTGGAATACTATTGGTGGGATTGGTGGGAAGAAGGTTCTATTGGAGGGATTGGTGGGAAGAAGGTTCTATTGGTGTTCTGAACCTATATTACAGTGAACTTGAGGGAAGTTGGTGTCATCTTTAATGAATCACTTCTATGATTCAGAGGAGTCAGCAGAAATATATCACTGCAGATCACAATATCACCTGAAACATGATTATGTATATAGTCTTGTATTCTGCTGTAACGATTCTCATCCTCCTCTTCCGAGGAGGAGTAGTAAGACGGATCGGAGGACCAATGCACAGCGTGGTAAGTGTTCATTATATTTATTTATAACTCAGAACACTAAATAATAAAACAACAAAGAGAACACCGAAACAGTCCTGTACGGTGCATACATAAAACACAGAACAGAAAATAAACACCCACGCAACACAGGTGGAAAAAGGCTACCTAAGTATGATTCTCAATCAGAGACAACTAACGACACCTGCCTCTGATTGAGAACCATACCAGGCCAAACTCAAAACACAACATAGAAAACCGAACATAGAAAACCCACCCAACTCACGCCCTGACCATACTAAAACAAAGACATAAATAAAAGAACTAAGGTCAGAACGTGACTCCCCCCCCCCAAAGGTGCGGACTCCGGCCGCAAAACCTAAACCTATAGGGGAGGGTCTGGGTGGGTGTCTGTCCGCGGTGGCGGCTCTGGCGCGGGACGTGAACCCTACTCCACCATAGTCCTTCTCCGCCTCTTTACCCGCCTCCGTGGCTTCTTTAACGCAGCGACCCTCGCCGCCGACCTCGGACTGGATGAGAATGGGGGCGTGCTTGGTCCTCCTTTTCCTGTAGTCCACAATCATCTCCTTTGTCCTGATCACATTGAGGGAGAGGTTGTTGTCATGGCATCACACGGCCAGGTCTCTCACCTCCTCCCTATAGGCTGTCTCGTCGTTGTCAGTGATCAGGCCTATCACTGTTCTGTCATCTGCAAACTTAATGATAGTGTTGGAGTCATGCCTGGCAATGCAGTCATGAGTGAACAGGAAGTACAGGAGGGAACTGAGCACGCACCCCTGGGGGCCCCCCGTGTATGTGTTGTTACCTACCCTTACCACCTGGGGGTGGCCCGTCAGGAAGTCCAGGAACCAGATGCAAAGGGAGGTGTTTAGTCCCAGGGTCCATAGCTTATTGATGAGCTTTGAGGGCCCTATGGTGTTGAAATCTGAGCTGTAGTCAATGTATAGCATTCTCACATACCTTTTGTCCAGGTGGGAAAGGGCAGTGTGAAGTGGGATAAGGATGTTGATGTGAGCCATGACCATCCTTTCAAAGCACTTCATGGCTACAGACGTGAGTGCTACGGGTTGGTAGTCATTTAGGCCGGTTACATTAGTGTTCTTGGGCACAGGGACTATGGTGGTCTGCTTAAAACATGTTAGTATTACAGACTTGGACAGGGAGAGATTGAAAATGTCAGTGAAGACACTTGTCAGTTGGTCAGCGCATGCTCGCACTACACATCATGGTAATCCGTCTGGCCCTGCGGCCTTGTGAATGTTGACCTGTTTAAAAGTCTTACTCACATCGGCTGCGGAGAGCGTGATCACACAGTCGTCCGGAACAGCTGGTGCTCTCATGCATGTTTCAGTGTTATTTTCCTTGAAGCGAGCTTTGAAGTAGTTTAGCTCGTCTGGTAGGCTCGTGTCACTGGGCAGCTCGCGGCTGTGCTTCCCTTTGTAGTCTGTAATGGTTTGCAAGCCCTGTCACATCCGACGAGCTTCGGAGCCGTTGTAGAACGATTCCATCTTAGTCCTGTATTGATGCTTTGCCTGTTTGATGGATCATCACAGGGCATAGCGGGATTTCTTATAAACTTCCAGGTTAGAATCCCACTCCTTGAAAACGGCAGCTCTAGCCTTTAGCTCAGTGTGGATGCTGCCTGTAATCCATGGCTTCTGGTTGGGGTATGTACGTACAGTCACTGTGGGGACGACTTCATCGATGCACTTATTGATGAAGCCAATGACTGATGTGATGTACTCCTCAATGCCATTGGAGTCTGTGCTAGCAAAACAGTCCTGTAGCTTAGCATCTGCTTCATCTGACCACGTTTTTATTGTCTGAGTCACAGGTGCTTCCTGCTTTCATTTTTTCTTATAAGCAGGAATCAGGAGGATAGAATTATGGTCAGATTTTCCAAATGAAGGGCGAGGGAGAGCTTCGTACTCGTCTCTGTGTGTGGCGTAAAGGTGGTCTAGAGTTTTTTCTCCCTGGTTGCACATTTAACATGCTGATAGAAATTTGGTAAAACAGATTTAAATTTTCCTGCAGTAAAGTCCCTGGCCACTAGGAGCGCCGCCTCTGGATGAGTTTGCTTATGGCGGAATACAGCTCATTGGGTGCAGTCTTAGTGTTAGCATCGGTCTGTGGTGGTATTGTACAGCTACAGCTGCAAAAAATCAGATGAAAATCTCTTGGTAGATAGCGTGGTCTACAGCTTATCATGAGGTACTCTACCTCAGATGAGCAAAACCTCAAAACTTCCTTAGATATCGTGCACCAGCTCTTGTTTACAAATATGCATAGTCTGCCACACGTGTTGTGATAATTGCACACTTTCGTTTCATCACAAAACCTGAGAGCAACCTCTATCCAGTGAAGTCCACAAAGCATATCGCATGTACAGTATGGTAACATGACCTACAGCATGGTCAAACAAGTTAAAGTTTCTGACATTTTCGGACCACTAAACAGCTATTGATTTAGAACCATGGAGAGTTATCACAAGTCACAAAGAAAACAGGAGCTGCCTCCACTTTTCCAGCACCATTTCAACATCATCAAATCACCTCTGCTTAGTCTAATACAGTGACAACTATAATATACCAACAACAATTTAGTCCAGTCAACATAAGCTAAATATCATGTGGCTGTCCATGGTTCTGATTTCTGTGTGCGTGTGTGTGTTTGTGAGACAATTTTATCTAGCTGGCTGTAAGGAGTGACGCCAAATCCAAGCTGGCTTCCCTTGACAGTTTTTTTGGAGTTGCAGAATCATTCACAATTGAGCTCGCTCAGTTTAGCTCAACGCTGACTGGCAAATTTGTATACTTTTTTTTTGTCAAGGGAGGTCAAATGTTGGCAGGCTTCCATTGCCTTCAATGCTACAGCATCAGATAGATGACCTACACGTAGAGAGACAGAGGCGGCGCTGTTTCACTTGCTCGGATGCTTTCTCCTATGAGACACATTCAGCCTCTTGCGAATTGAATGGAATACACACCACTGTATATAGAATGTGCATGTAGGCTCCAACCCTATTGCCAAAAGTGACAATGATTGATAGCTTTGTCACCTGTAAGAAAACCCAGTAATGGCAGAGAGCTGAGAGAATGAGACAGGTTGACCCTCATTTCTTTCTGAAGACACGTTTTGTTTGAGAAACTCTTTCAGCCCCATCAGAGGCTGGGCCTCTTCACCCCAAACGAAGACGCTGTGTGACAGTACTCATTTCACTGCTACAGAGTGATGGAGAGGGACAGGCCTTAATTTTGTCACTTTCATCCCAAGATGGAGTCACTGACTGTGAGAGGCCTCTCCTCCCTCAGTGATTGAATGACTGAATCAGACATTCTGGATGCAGCAGACTGAGGCAGCCAATCCCAGCCCAGCTCAGAGAAGAACAGGCACAGTGATACAGGCTGTCTCAAAGCAGTGATTACACTCTGATGCCATTCATTGGCTGTTTAACAGACCACTGTACTCATCTCCATGAAGCTGAGGCCCTGATGGAGGTTAGTGCCAGCTAACTGAGGTTCATCAACTAATAATGCCTTGTCTTTAAAATGTACTAAAACCACTGAGCATGGAAGACTTGGCATTATAATATCATTCAGTGATCAAGCTATTCTCAGAGCCTAGAAAGAGGACTGTGGACTGTGGTTTATTAGCTTCTAACTGGCTTTTTATTGACACTTAAAATACTGGGATGGAAAGACGTGTTTCACCATAACAATACTGTCTGAAACGTACGTAGACAAAGCAAACCATGGAATAATGTATGAGATATGAGGCACATGTATCCACCGTAATAAATCCCTGTCTCTGAGCCCTCTCAGTCTGGAGTCATGTGGAGGGATCACCACACATACCTGAAAAGGTCAAGACAGCCGGCTCCACTGCACTCTCCTCTCTCCTCTCCTCTCCTCTCCTACCCTCTCGCCTCTCCTCTCTCCTACACTCTCACCTCTATTATCCTTTCTCCTCTCACCTCCTCTCACCTCTCTTCTCCTCTATCCTACCCTCTGACCTTTCTCCTACCTCTCACCTCTCCTCTCCTCTCTCCTACCCTCTCATCTCTCTCCTATCCTCTCAACTCTCTCCTCTCCTCTCTCCTACCCTCTCCTCTCTCCTCTCTCCTCTCACCTCTCCTCTCTCCTACCCTCTCCTCTCCCCTCTCCTACTCTCTCCTCTCTCCTATCCTCTCACCTCTCTCCTCTCCTCTCCTCTCTCCTACCCTCTCACCTTTCTCCTCTCCTCTATCCTACCCTCTGACCTCTGTCCTCTCTTCTCCTCTCTCCTACCTCTCACCTCTCTCCTCTCCTCTCTCCTACCCTCTCTCCTCTCTCCTAACCTCTCACCTCTCTCCTATCCTCTCTCCTACCCTCTCACCTCTCTCCTATCCTCTCTCCTACTCTCTCACCTCTCTTCTCCTCTATCCTACCCTCTGACCTTTCTCCTCCTCTATCCTACCCTCTGACCTTTCTCCTACCCTCTCACCTCTCCCCTCTCCTATCCTCTCAACTCTCTCCTCTCCTCTCTCCTACCCTCTCACCTCTCTCCTCTCCTCTCACCTCCTCTCTCCTACCCTCTCGCCTCTCCTCTCTCCTACACTCTCACCTCTATTATCCTTTCTCCTCTCACCTCCTCTCACCTCTCTTCTCCTCTATCCTACCCTCTGACCTTTCTCCTACCTCTCACCTCTCCTCTCCTCTCTCCTATCCTCTCAACTCTCTCCTCTCCTCTCTCCTACCCTCTCCTCTCTCCTCTCACCTCTCCTACCCTCTCACCTCTCATCTCTCTCCTCTCTCCGACCCTCTCACCTCTCTCCTATCCTCTCTCCTACTCTCTCACCTCTCTTCTCCTCTATCCTACCCTCTGACCATTCTCCTACCTCTCACCTCTTCTCTCTTCTCGCCTACCCTCTCACCTCTCCTCTCTCCTATCCTCTCAACTCTCTCCTCTCCTCTCTCCTACCCTCTCACCTCTCTCCTCTCCTCTATCCTACCCTCTGACCTCTGTCCTCTCTTCTCCTCTCTCTTACCTCTCACCTCTCTCCTCTCTTCTCTCCTACCCTCTCACCTCTCATCTCTCTCCTCTCTCCTACCCTCTCTCTTATCTCCTCTCCTCTCCTCTCATCTTTCTCCTCTCCTCTATCCTACCCTCTGACCTCTCTCCTCCTCTCTCCTACCCTCTCACCTCTCATCTCTCCCATCTCTCCTACACTCTCTCACCTCTCACCTCTCAACTCTCTCCTCTCCTCTTCTCTCTCCTTCCCTCTCACCTCTCCTCTATCCTACCCTCTGTTCTCTCCTCTCTTCTCCTCTATTTTCCTCTCTCCTACCTCTCACCCCTCTCCTCTCTCCTAACCTCTCACCTCTCTCCTCTCCTCTCTCCTACCCTTTCACCTCTCTCCTTTCCTCCCTCCTACCCTCTCACCTCTCTCCTATCCTCTCACCTCTCTCCTCTCCTTTCTCCTACCCTCTTACCTCTCACCTCTCTCCTACCTCACACCTCTCTTTCCTCCTCTCGCCTCTCCTCTCCTCTCCCCTCTCTTCCATCTCACGTTATTTCAACATCCAATATTTGTTTATGGACTTTGGGAGGGGAAATAATCTTTCATTAACTGAGTTGGGATAGGAAGGGAAAACGGAAGGTGTATACTGCAGGTTGTAACCAGTGAGCACAAACTGGCTGTTCCATTCACACACGCTTACGAGGGTCTTACGCTTACGAGAGTCTTACGATCACTCTACATAATCCTGCTGTACTGTGCTTTATCTCCCTTTGTCCTCCTTGGAGTAATAGCCCCTTGTCCTCAATATATCAGTGGTGTCCAGGATCACTGGGTTTAAAAAGCTCCTGGAGCCTGGTACAATTAGAGGAGATGAAATGCACATCATTTAGATAAACTGCCCCATTTTATGCTCATAAAATAGTAATATAGCCAAGTCTACTTAAAGGCTCATGAAATTTACTGGATTTAGTGCTGAACAGTACAATTATAGTGTGAAAAAAATGGGTCTTGAAATTGAATCCTTCGATCTTTCTACATTTTCTTCTTCACATTGATTTTTTCTTTTTCTGGAAGTCACATTTAATGTTTCATTTTGTCAGAGCTTAATGATACACAATGACCAGATAAGTGACGCATGACTTTTAAAAAGTACTTGTTTTCTCAAGAAAACTGACATAAATATCAGGTCACACAGTTTCCATGTCTTTTCATTCAAGCCCTGGGGAAAGGTATTGAACTCAGGCATTACTGTAATAGCATGTTTAAAGTGTAATTGTTTACTGGTACTCTCATACAACCCCAATGTAATGAGAGCTGTGAAAAAAACAATACTTGCATTTCATTCTTTGATGATTAGTAATTATTACATTTTCCTACTGTCATTAATTAAAAACCAAACCACTCATCCATCTGCAACGTTTTGTAGACATAATATTACACACAGATATTCAGTGCAACAATTAGCATGTTCAAGTTCATTGATTAATCAAGGGGTTTCTAATCAATAGCATACAGCACAAACAAACCCATTTCTCTTTATCTTCTGCTATGTGATGCTGCTGATGCAGATCCAACCCGCCAGACAACATCCACACAAGAATCTCACCAAGAGGAACATAGAGCTGATGATGAGAGTGTATGTTGCATAACACAAGGTGTGGATTTCAGATTCATGGTGAAGCTAGCAGAAGCTTTGCTCTCCCTTTGTATTATTCTTCAAAATGAAAACGGACTGTCATTCTGAGAAATAACACATCTGCCTGGAGCCTTCAGTACATCATTACCATCTATATTTCTATTTTTATTCAAAACTTTGCACCAGTGATTGCACTGGGGTCAGAGAATTGAACCAAAAGTTCAGCCTAGCTTTGGGTTTGGACTGCATTGAATAGTTCAGCAGGAAATGTTGGTGTCTGTGTGAACACAAAGTAGAATTTTCCTGATGTAGCCTTGTCCTGATGGAGCCTTGTCCTGATGGAGCCTTGTCCTGATGTATTCTAGCCTTGTCCTGATGTAGCCTAGCCTTGTCCTGATGTAGCCTTATCCTGATGTAGCCCTGTCCTGATGTAGCCCTGTCCTGATGTAGCCCTGTCCTGATGTAGCCCTGTCCTGATGTAGCCCTGTCCTGATATAGCCTTGTCCTGATGTAGCCTTATCCTGATGTAGCCTAGCCTTGTCCTGATGTAGCCTTATCCTGATATAGCCTGTCCTGATGTAGCCTTATCCTGATGTAGCCTAGCCTTGTCCTGATATAGCCTTGTCCTGATGTAGCCTGTCCTGATGTAGCCCTGTCCTGATGTAGCCCTGTCCTGATGTAGCCCTGTCCTGATGTAGCCCTGTCCTGATATAGCCTTGTCCTGATGTAGCCTTATCCTGATGTAGCCTAGCCTTGTCCTGATGTAGCCTTATCCTCATGTAGCCTTATCCTGATGTAGCCTTGTCCTGATGTAGCCCTGTCCTGATGTAGCCCTGTCCTGATGTAGCCCTGTCCTGATGTAGCCTTGTCCTGATGTAATCTTATCCTGATGTAGCCTAGCCTTGTCCTGATGTAGCCTTATCCTGATATAGCCTGTCCTGATGTAGCCTTATCCTGATGTAGCCTAGCCTTGTCCTGATATAGGCTTGTCCTGATGTAGCCCTGTCCTGATGTAGCCCTGTCCTGATGTAGCCCTGTCCTGATATAGCCTTGTCCTGATGTAGCCTTATCCTGATGTAGCCTAGCCTTGTCCTGATGTAGCCTTATCCTGATATAGCCTGTCCTGATGTAGCCTTATCCTGATGTAGCCTAGCCTTGTCCTGATATAGCCTTGTCCTGATGTAGCCTTGTCCTGATATAGCCTAGCCTTGTCCTGATGTAGCCTTGTCCTGATGTAGCCTTGTCCTGATGTAGCCTTGTCCTGATGTAGCCTTGTCCTGATGTAGCATTGTCCTGATGTAGCATTGTCCTGATGGAGCCTTGTCCTGATGGAGCCTTGTCCTGATGTATTCTAGGCTTGTCCTGATGTAGCCTAGCCTTGTCCTGATATAGCCTTGTCCTGATGTAGCCTTGTCCTGATGTAGCCCAGTCCTGATGTAGCCTTGTCCTGATGTAGTCTTGTCCTGATGTAGCCCAGTCCTGATGTAGCCTTGTCCTGATGTAGCCTTGTCCTGATGTAGCCTTGTCCTGATGTAGCCTTGTCCTGATGTAGCCTTGTCCTGATGGAGCCTTGTCCTGATGTAGCCTAGCCTTGTCCTGATGTAGCCTAGCCTTGTCCTGATGTAGCCTAGCCTTGTCCTGATGTAGCCTTGTCCTGATGTAGCCCAGTCCTGATGTAGCCTTGTCCTGATGTAGCCTTGTCCTGATGTAGCCTTGTCCTGATGTAGCCCAGTCCTGATGTAGCCTTGTCCTGATGTAGCCTTGTCCTGATGTAGCCCAGTCCTGATGTAGCCTTGTCCTGATGTAGCCTTGTCCTGATGTAGCCTTGTCCTGATGGAGCCTTGTCCTGATGTATTCTAGCCTTGTCCTGATGTAGCCTAGCCTTGTCCTGATGTAGCCTAGCCTTGTCCTGATGTAGCCTTGTCCTGATGTAGCCTTGTCCTGATGTAGCCCAGTCCTGATGTAGCCTTGTCCTGATGTAGCCTTGTCCTGAAGTAGCCTTGTCCTGATGTAGCCTTGTCCTGATGTAGCCTTGTCCTGATGTAGCCTAGCCTTGTCCTGATGTAGCCTTGTCCTGATGTAGCCTAGCCTTGTCCTGATGTAGCCTTGTCCTGATGTAGCCTAGCCTTGTCCTGATGTAGCCTTGTCCTGATGTAGCCTAGCCCTGTCCTGATGTAGCCTTGTCCTGATGTAGCCTTGTCCTGATGTAGCCTTGTCCTGATGTAGCTTTGTCCTGATATAACCTAGCCTTGTCCTGATGTAGCCATGTCCTGATATTGTCGAGCCCTGTCCTGATGTAGCCGTGTCCTGTTATAGCCTTGTCCTGATGTAGCCTTATCCTGATGTAGCCCTGTCCTGATGTAGCCCTGTCCTGATATAGCCTTGTCCTGATGTAGCCTTATCCTGATGTAGCCTAGCCTTGTCCTGATGTAGCCTTATCCTGATATAGCCTTGTCCTGATGTAGCCTTATCCTGATATAGCCTGTCCTGATGTAGCCTTATCCTGATGTAGCCTAGCCTTGTCCTGATGTAGCCTTATCCTGATATAGCCTTGTCCTAATGTAGCCTTATCCTGATATAGCCTGTCCTGATGTAGCCTTGTCCTGATATAGCCTTGTCCTGATGTAGCCTTGTCCTGATGGAGCCTTGTCCTGATGTAGCCTTGTCCTGATGTAGCCTTGTCCTGATGTAGCCTTGTCCTGATGGAGCCTTGTCCTGATGTATTCTAGCCTTGTCCTGATGTAGCCTAGCCTTGTCCTGATATAGCCTTCTCCTGATGTAGCCTTGTCCTGATGTAGCCCAGTCCTGATGTAGCCTTGTCCTGATGTAGCCTTGTCCTGATGTAGCCCAGTCCTGATGTAGCCCAGTCCTGATGTAGCCTTGTCCTGATGTAGCCTTGTCCTGATATTGCCTAGCCTTGTCCTGATGTAGCCTTGTCCTGATGTAGCCTTGTCCTGATGTAGCCTTGTCCTGATGTAGCCTTGTCCTGATTTAACCTAGCCTTGTCCTGATGTAGCCATGTCCTGATATTGTCGAGCCCTGTCCTGATGTAGCCTTGTCCTGTTATAGCCTTGTCCTGATGTAGCCTTATCCTGATGTAGCCTTGTCCTGATATAGCCCTGTCCTGATGTAGCCTTGTCCTTATATAGCCTTGTCCTGATATAGCCTAGCCCTGTCCTGATGTAGCCTTGTCCTGATGTAGCCTAGCCTTGTCCTGATGTAGCCTTATCCTGATGTAGCCTTGTCCTGATGTAGCCTTATCCTGATATAGCGTAGCCCTGTCCTGATGTAGCCTTGTCCTGATGGAGTTTATTGTAATGCCATCTGAAGCAGTGCCGCACAGGGAGAGTAATTACACACACAGCCCTGTTCCCTGTTCCAGCCTACAGCCCGGAGGAGGACCTGAACTCCACAAGGTTTTCATTAACTTCCATTATGTGTCTCTGAAGGCGTGCTCTTGTCTCATTTCACTTAGTCCAAGTGAGTTATTACTCCACCGCTCCGACTGAAACAGGCAACAATCTTATTGTAACTGCAGTATTTTTCCAATTCTGACTTTTAATACCTTGTTTCTTTTTTAAAACATATTTGTTATTTCCGCCGGCAGTTTTAAAATCATAAAACCACAAAGACACGCTCGCACGCACGCGCACACACACACACACACACACACACACACACACACACACACAATGAGAAATTGAGATTATGTGTGTTACTGATTGAACTCAGCCAGAATCTCTTGAAGAGGAAGATCACCATGGTTGGCACAGTTAGAAAGAACTAACCTGAGCTTCCCCTGCACTCCTCGCAACAAGTGGGAGAGAGGCCTTCTCATCAAAGTTTGCCTTCACCCCCACCACCACTCTAGTTTCTTACCTCCCGAAAAGGAACAAGAATGTGGTCCTCCTGAGCACTGCACAAAACGGCTGAGATCAGTGATCGTGAGGAAATGAAGCCAGCCATCATCCTGGACTACAACCACAACATAGGAGGCGTGGACAACCTGGACAAGGTAATTGGAACTTACAGCTGCAGGAGGATGACTGCCCACTGGCCCCTGGTCATCTTCCATAACGTCATTGATGTTACAATGCCTTTGTGATATGGAAAAAGATCAACCCTACCTGGATGCCTGATAAGCGGAACAAGAGGAGGGTGTTTCCGGAGCAGATGGGAAAGGCACTTGTAACACCACACATTCAAAGAAGGGAGCGCCTCCCCTGCACAGCAGCCTCTTCAGTGCTTGTGAAAGCTGTTCAGGGGGCTGAATCTTGTTCTGAAACACCTGAGGCTGCAGCTGGGGAAGGCAAGAAGAGGAGATGCCAATTCCCCCCCCCCCCCCCCAAAGAAGGACTGTAAAACAAATACTATGTGATGCACATGTGAGAAATACATCTGCAATGTCCATGCACACACACTTGCATACTGTCCTGCAAGTGCTAATTAGAGTTGATTGATTTATGTTCTTCAAATTGTTGTTCTGTATCTATTATCCTATTGTATTTGTATTTATTGTTGTTGTTTATACACCTTGTGGGTGGGGGCAATAGTTTAAAAAATGGGAGAAGACTAGTATTTTGTTGAATTCCTCATTGTACAGTATATAAGAATATATCACTATGTTGCCAAAAATCTTTGACTGTTATTGTTTCCCTTCAATAAAATGCATTCAAAACTACTTTCTGCACATTTCTGCTACTTTCTTAGGCTATACAAGTGCAATCTCTTGCAAAAAGTTATGTTTACACCTATGCAGTACCTTTAGCAATAATAATAATAATAATAATAATAATAATAAACCTCTACTTCAGTAAAGAAAACCATTACGACAGGTGTGTTGTAATAAAAACGAGTGGTGTCCCCTGATTAAAAGCAGTCTTTCTGAAGTTTGTGATGGTTGTTTCTTCATGCAAAATAAATTTGGGGTTTAAAATTCAATTAAGCTGCTTTATTTGAGGGGTTTAGTGAAGGCAGATCATTTTTGAGAGTATATAGAATGTTCAGACTACACAAGGGTTATTTTTTGTATATCTTTTTTTCATTTCACCTTTATTTAACCAGGTGGCCAGTTGAGAACAAGTTCTCATTTACAACTGCGATGTGACCAAGATAAAGCAAACCAGTGCGAAACAAACAACACAGAGTTACACATGGAATAAACAAAAGTACAGTCAATAATAAAATAGAAAAATCTATATACAGTGTGTGCAAATGGAGTAAGGAGGTAAGGCAATACATTTGGCCATAGTGGCGAAGTAATTACAATTTAGCAAATTAACACTGGAGTGATAGATGTGCAGATGATGATGTGCAAGTAGAGATACTGGGGTGCAAAAGAGCAAATGGGCTATGTACAGCTGCAGTGATCGGTAAGCTGCTCAGATAGCTGATGTTTAAAGTTAGTGAGGGAGATCTAAGTCTCCAACATCAGCGATTTTTGCAATTCGTCCCAGTCATTGGCAGCAGAGAACTGGAAGGAAAGGTGGCCAAAGGATGTGTTGGCTTTGGGAATGACCAGTGAGAAATACCTGCTGGAGCGTTTGCTATGGGTGGGTGTTGTTATGGTGACCAGTGAGCTGAGATAAGGAGGAGCTTTACCTGGCAAAGACTTATAGATGACCTGGAGCCAGTGGGTCTGGCGACGAATATGTAGCGAGGGCCAGCAGACGAGAGCATACAGGTCGCAATGGTGGGTGGTATATGGGGCTTTGATGACAAAACGGATGGCACTGTGATAGACTGCATCCAGTTTGCTGAGTAGACTGTTGGAGGCTATTTTGTAAATGACATCGCCAAAGTCGAGGATCGGTAGGATAGTCAGTTTTACGATGGTATGTTTGGCAGCATGAGTGAAGGAGGCTTTGTTGCGAAATAGGAAGCTGATTCTATATTTAATTTTGGATTGGAGATGCTTGATGTGAGTCTGGAGGGAGAGTTTACAGTCTAGCCAGACACCTAGGTATTTGTAGTTGTCCACATATTCTATGTCAGAACCGTCCAGTGTAGTGATGCTAGTCGGGCGGGCAGGTGCGGGCAGCGATCGGTTGAAGAGCATGCATTTAGTTTTACTAGCGTTTAAGAGCAGTTGGAGGCCACGAAAGGAGTGTTGTATGGCATTGAAGCTCGTTTGGAGGTTTGTTAACACAGTGTTCAAAGAAGGGCCAGATGTATCCAGAATGGTGTCGTCTGTGTAGAGGTGGATCAAGGAACCACCTGCAGCAAGAGCAACATTGTTGATATATAAAGAGAAAAGAGTCGGCCTGAGAATTGAACCCTGTGGTACCCCCATAGAGACTGCCAGAGGTCTGGACAACAGGCCCTCCGATTTGACACACTGAACTCCATCTGAGGAGTAGTTGGTGAAACAGGCGAGGTAGTCATTTGAGAAACCAAGGCTGTTGAGTCTGCCGATAGGAATAATAACAAAATAGAAAAATAAAATGTAACTTCTAAAGTTTGATTTATGATCTTCCAAGAGCACAGAGGATGTTGGTGAGGTCTTCACTCTCTACATTAAATCAACTATACTTTCCCCCTTCGCATTCCAGCTCGAGTCAGACTCTAAGAATACTGGTGTGGCAGTATTATCCTCAGTTTATAGGGCCGAGGAGTGTGTTTTGGAGCAGAAGAGGCTACTGGGAGTAGTGGGGAAAAATGTAGACTTGCAGCCAGTTTGAATCCTTCACTGACAATTAGCAGGATATTCCTGGTCCTTATTCCTGTGGGCCAGAGAGAGGCCTGAAATCATCCATATCAATTACTGGGCCTCTGACATGGCCATTTACATGGCCAGGGTGGCTCCGTTGCTCTGACTAATGGGCCCACCATAAGGGGCTATTCCCCCAGTGCCAGGCAAGCTAAACAGGTTTCAAGATTCAGACACCGACCGCACGGCATGGAACTCTGGACCTGGCTGGTGGAGATGTCCCTTTATTAATATCAAATTGCTTTTACGAAGGAGCCAAGGAGTGTTCTGAATCATTTTCTGAATTCTGAAAAAAGTGAATGTTCTCTAAGAGACTCTCCCATGAAATGTAGTTGACTCTGTGTAGTGTTGGAACAATGCAGTGTGATTGGAATGTATACATTATCTGCACTCCATATTCTTCCGACTCCTTTTCCTTACTTGCCTACTCGGTTAACCTTTCACACTCCATAAGGTGCTGTAGTATTTGGTTTCATTGCGATATGGGCAGTCTATCTGTCAGCATGGGTCATTCTAATGATGCTGTGCTTAATCCATGGAGCCCCTCAGTGAACAGATCCCCTGCTAGGAAAGGTCACTGGAATCCAATGTTATTGGACAGGGTTCAAAGCTTTAAGAAATATCACCTCCCTCATTTGCACTTTTTCTGGCCAAAAGTATCGTATGCCTTCCTCTCTCTTGTGTTCATTGACTTTAAGCAGGAATCAAAGTTATTGCAATGTTGTAAAGGTCGGCCCAGATGCATGGCTTTTCCAATACACTCTTATCAATCAAGTCTGCGCCAAGTAATAAGGGGTTTAGAGAGAATCTGTAAAACAATAATCAACATATAGGTCTATGTGTGCAGAATGGGCGCAGTATTATATGTGCACAAGATGCCAGCTTAGCAGTAGAACATGCTGTTTACTTGCACTGAAAAAACATTTGTTAACTGTTATTTCCATTCATAAGATTTTTAAACTCTCTCTAGGAGCAATCTCACATCCATGCATTTGTGACCTGCTCAGAATTCAACACTTGAATGTTCATCTCACTTACCATGACCTGGCGCTAGCTGCCTCATGTATAAAGACAGAGATATACAGTACAGATGTAGAATCTTAATTTGATCACCCGATTGCAGGAGAACTTTCCTGCAATGCAGGACATTTAAAACAAGTTGTATATTTGAGGTCTAAAAAGGCTTCTGAAGTTTGTAATTTCCACTTTGAAATTTCAGACTTGATTTTCCCTTACGAAAAATGTATCAACCCCTATCTATGAATTATAATCCACATGATTATTCATATTTCCTGTCGCTGCAGGATTCTTTTCCTGCAGTAGCAAACTGTCTCAAATGAAGAGCCTACATCTGTACATGGTAATTGTCAGTGCTGACTCCTGGAGGTCTGGGCCTCAGGCAGTGTCTGTGTGCCAAACAAACTAGACTCTTTCCAGAGATGGATAGAAGCACTATGCCTTATCTGTCTTTTCTCCCAGCCCAGAATGCATCTGTGTGATCAGTGAGCCCCTGGCTGTGCCACTGTCCCTCAGCCTTCTTCACTAATCAGGAGTCAGGGGTGATCAAAACCGCAATTGTGCCCCTCTCCTCTCTCAAGTAGAGGACTTAACTATTCCCTGTCATACCCTGACAGCTCTGCTTATGCCTTGGCAGAACAGAGACAACATGTTTCTTTTGTCCTCCTCTTGGTAGTAATCTTTGAAATATTGACTCTACATACAGTATGTCTCATGCCCTCTGGGCTCTCTTACAAACTTCTGTCAAGTGAGAGTGGAAAGAGTTATGACCTAACTTCAGACTAACCAGTCGTGGAAAAAGTACCCAATTGTCATACTAGAGTAAAAGTAAAGATACCTTAATAGAAAATGACTCAAGTAAAAGTGAAAGTCACCCAGTACAATACTACTTGAAAGTCTAAAAGTATTTGGTTTTAAATATACTTAAGTATCAAAAGAAAATGGAATTTATAAAACGTACTTAAGTATCAAAGTCCTTATATTAAGCAAATCAAACAGCATAATTTTTTAAAGTTTATTTATTTATTTATGGATAGCCAGGGGCACACCAACACTCAGAATCACTTACAAACAAAGCATGTGTTTAGTGAGTCCACCAGATCAGAAGCAGTAGGGATGACCAAGGATGTTATTTTAATAAGTGTGAATTAGACCATTTATTGTCCTGCTAAGCATTCAAAATGTAACGAGCTCTTTTGGTTGTCAGGGAAAATGTATGGAGTAAAAATGATATACCTTTCTTTATGAATGTAGTGAAGTAAAATTAAAAGTTGTAAAAAATACAAGTAGTACTTTCAAGTATTTTTACTTAACCACGGCCTCAGACTACCCTCAAACTAACCTCAGACTAACCTCAGACTCAACTCAGACTAAACCATGCCCGGGTAAATGTGCTATATTATTTGATGTGGATATGGAAATAGCTGTGGTAACCCCTTAATGTGAGGAATTGGCATATTTAGGAAGTATGTTAATGAGAGATGATTAATGGGAAAAGTTAACCTGTTCTCCAGAAAAGCCACGGAATATGGTTTTATTTGATTCTGGAGGAGGAGAGCAGCCTGTCATCCTCTCTCTACCTCAAAGGGCTTCAGTTAGTCAGACGGTTTGTCAAACACATCCATACTAACTCACAATTGTCTATCACAACATTACAGCAGAAATGCTACTGGAAACACGTACGACATGTCAAACATCCATTTGGCTTTAATAACCTGCCACTATCAACGAGATACAGTCAAATTATTTAGCAAACAAACAATTTGCCTGTAGCTGTATCTAAATGAAATGATGAGGAGCCGTGAGCCTCTGAGCACTAAGCACAACAGAGGCTCTTTGTTGGTAAGGTCTGTTAACACCAGAATGTATTATGGCAATAATAGTCAGAGAACCCTATCATATACCACATATTGAGAGGCATTGTGTTGGTTTTGTTGGTCTTCTGTTTTAGAGTTTGTTGGATGAGTATGTGTAATTGTCTGCCTCTTACTGTAATCCGGCCCTCTTGTTCATAAGAAGACTTTAGAGCTGGCAGAACTGCTCTCTGGTTCATTCTGTTTCTCCTTGTGTCTGGAATGGTGCTCCAATAGGATTACATTCCTGTCTGCCTATCCAATGTTTGGGGAACACAACACTGCATGAGACAACAAAGAGCAACATTTACAAAGCGAAACCTAGCCGCGAGCTGCCCAGTGACACGAGCCTACCAGACAGGCTAAATCCATTTTACGCTCGCTTCGACCAACTGGCAAGTGTCTTCACTGACATTTTCAACCTCTCCATGACAGAGTCTGTAATACCTATATGTTTCAAGCAGACCACCATAGTCCCTGTGCTCAATAAAGCGAAGGTAACCTGCCTAAATGACTACCACCCTGTAGCACTCACGTCGGTAGCCATTAAGTGCTTTGAAAGGCTGGTCATGGCTCACATCAACACCATCATCCCGGAAACCCTAGACCCACCCTAATTCGCATACCGCCCCAACAGATCCACAGATTACGCAATCTCAATCGCTCCTCACACTGCCCTTTCCCACCTGGACAAAAGGAACACATATGTGAGAATGCTGTTAATTGACTACAGCCCAGCGTTCAACACCATAGTACCCACAAAGCTCATCAATAAGCTAAGGACCCTAGGACTAAACACCTCGTTCTGTAACTGGATCCTGGACTACCTGACGGGCCGCCCCCAGGTGGTAAGGGTAGGCAACAACTCATCTACCATGCTGACCCTCAACACGGGGGCCCCTCAGGGGTGTGTGCTTAGTCCCTTCCTGTTTAACATGCTCACCCATGACTGCGTGGCCAAGCATGACTCCAACACTATCGTTACTCTCTCGCTCACAGAAAAGCTAAAGCACCAGACAAAGTAAATGTCCTACAACTGCAACATTCAAATCTACAACTCCTGCTGCAGGATTATTTTACTCCTGCGATGAAACTGGTTCAATTAAGATCCCATATTTGTATAAGGTACAGTCTGTCTTCATCCTTTTATTACATGTCCAGGGCCTTAACACTACAGAAGGCAGAAGGTAGTGTTGTATTCTACCAGGAGACAGCAGCCTGAGAGAGTGGTCATCCTTTCCTGTGTGGCTGTCTGTCTAGTGTAAATGAATGACTACATGCTGTGATCACTTACTGGAATGAGAAAGAGCTGGGGTGTGCAGAAACAGAGATCCTTCCAGTAGGTTCACATTAAATGGTTTGTCTTAAGTGGGCTTTAATGAGAGGTTGCCAATCAAATAAATTAAATAATTGCTGCAGGCTTAATTACATTTATTTATTGCTGATTTTGTGCAGAATACGTTGTTTGTCCCCTCCCACAAGGATTGTTTCTCTCTCTGTGAAATACAAACGAATAATTAAACCGATGGATTCTTTTCAAACTAATGCCCACTGCCCCGTGAAAGTCCTGACAAAGCAATTACTGGTCCACTATGTGCGATACATTAGTAATCTATCCCACATCCAAACATCTACAATGTGTCTTGCTAATAGCAAACAAAACACAGTACCTCTTCAGTAACTCTGATTTTTTGTATATTAAATGAGGGATAATCATTATGTTTTACGATTAATTAGTATAGATGACATAGATAGTATTCCATCTGTCATATCATATTTGTCATAACTCCCAGGAGTGCTCTCTGCCCACCCTGGTTACTGTCAGTTCCTATACATTATGTGTCCCCTTGCACCGGATACTTTATTTCAGGCTCCAATACAGATATGAGGTGCAATCAGCAGGATATTAGTTTGTACTGTTGTGTTGTGGAGTGGGTGATACACTTTCCTCCAATATCTCTGTGTCACTCTCGCTAGGGAAAGCAAATAGAAATAACATCTGACAGAATATTATGATGATAATGATGAATTTGCTCTTGACAATGTTAAGACAACAACTGGACAGGAATAGGAGCAGAGATGCATATCTGAATCATTCTCTCTTTTCTACTTCCTGTCGGAAGTAAACAGATGTATCCCTGGCAGTTGGAAAGATTCATGTCAATTAAACTTTATGGGTCAGTGTTGGTCATTGAACCTCATTCTAATGCTACTGTTAATACTGTACATTTATTCACTGTCATGTTCATGGTGAAAGAGAGGCAGAGGCAGAGGCAAAGGGAGAGGGAGAGGGAGAGGCAGAGGCAGAGGCAGAGGCAGAGGGAGAGGGAGAGGCAGAGGGAGAGGGAGAGGGAGAAGCAGAGGCAGAGGGAGAGGGAGAGGCAGAGGCAGAGGCAGAGGCAGAGGGAGAGGCAGAGGCAGAGGCAGAGGCAGAGGCAGAGGCAGAGGCAGAGGCAGAGGGAGAGGGAGAGGGAGAAGCAAAGGGAGAGGCAGAGGGAGAGGCAGAGGCAGAGGGAGAGGGAGAGTTAGAGGGAGAGGCAGAGGCAGAGGGAGAAGCAGAGGCAAAGGCAGAGGGAGAGGCAGAGGGAGAGGCAGAGGGAGAGGCAGAGGGAGAGGCAGAGGGAGAGGCAGAGGGAGAGGGAGAGGGAGAGGCAGAGGGAGAGGCAGAGGGAGAGGCAGAGGGAGAGGCAGAGGGAGAGGCAGAGGGAGTGGCAGAGGCAGAGGGAGTGGCAGAGGCAGAGGCAGAGGCAGAAGCAGAAGCAGAGGGAGAGGGAGAGGCAGAGGCAGAGGGAGAGACATTGAGATGATACTGCAGCATCACAACTATCCAGGGAGACTGAATACACACACAACCTCAGTAACACACACTGACTCAGTAATACACATTGCCTGAGTAACACACATTGCCTCAGTAACACACACTGCCTCAGTAACACACATTGCCTCAGTAAGACACACTGCCTCAGTAACACACACTGCCTCAGTAACACACACTGCCTCATTAACACACATTGCCTCAGTAAGACACACTGCCTTAGGAACACACACTGCCTCAGTAACACACATTGCCTCAGTAAGACACACTGCCTCAGTAACACACATTGCCTCAGTAACACACATTGCCTCAGTATCACACACTGCCTCAGTAACACACATTGCCTCAATAACACACACAGCCTCAGTAACACACACTCCCTCAGTAAAACACTGCCTCAGTAAAACACACAGCCTCAGTAACATACTAAGCCTCAGTAACACACACTGCCTCAATAACACACACAGCCTCAGTAACACACACTCCCTCAGTAAAACACTGCCTCAGTAACACACACTGATTCAGTAACACACTCAGCCCCAGTAACACACTCAGCCCCAATAACACACTCAGCCTCAGTAACACACTCAGCCTCAGTAACACACTCAGCCTCAGTAACACACTCAGCCTCAGTAACACACTCAGCCTCAGTAACACACACTGTCTAATTACGCCTGCTTACAGAGCCCAGAGTCAGACTCCTGCTGGGCTGTAGTGACAGACTGTAGTGACACCACCATACCATCCCATACCCTCCACCTAACCCACATGGACATGTCTCTCCATGCGTTTGAGTGTGTGTGTGGGTTTTTGGTTTTACTATCCTTGTGGGGACAAGAAGTCCTCACAAAGACAGTAAAACAAGGAACATTTGGACAAGGGGGGCAGCAGGTAGCCTAGTGGTTAAGAGCATTGGGCCAGTAACCAAAAGGACCCTAGTTCAAATCCCTAATCCAGCAAGGTAGAAAAGACTGCCATTCTGCCCTTGAGCTAGGCAGTCAAAAAACTACTCCCCCCGTTTCACGGGTCAGGCTAAGAACCAGATGCAAACACAGGAGGCGGATAGTACGATTCAGTCGTTGAATTTCAGTTGTAGGTATCCCCCTTTCTTTCTTTTCAGTCCGCCAGTCCACAAAAGAAAAAAGGGTATTTTAGGGTTGGGTTAGGGTTGGAATTAGGGTTAGGGTTAGGTTTAGGGTTTTGGGTTAAGGTTGGGGTTAGTTAGGGAAAATAGGATTTTGAATGGGAATAAAATGTTTGGTCTCCACAAGGATAGTGCAACAAACATGTGTGTGTGTGTGTGTGTTTGAAACCAATCGCAATCTTTCGTCTACCAAGAGCATCTATTGCAACCTTCACCCTCTACAGAATTTTGTTTAGGCTCACACACCACAACACTGTTTTCCAACCCTCTCAATGTATTCCCCCCTATGTTCCTCCGGGTCCAGACGGACGCCCTGTGGTTTTGTATTCTCACCCTGATGTCTCAGCCACTGCCTGGGGTGACTCTGAGTGGATGTTTGCCCTCTGCCTCATTTCTTACATGGAGCTCCATGGACTTCTGTGTCGC
This sequence comes from Oncorhynchus mykiss, assembly GCF_057628025.1. Taxonomy (NCBI): domain Eukaryota; kingdom Metazoa; phylum Chordata; class Actinopteri; order Salmoniformes; family Salmonidae; genus Oncorhynchus; species Oncorhynchus mykiss. The sequence continues at coordinate 34,306,656 of NC_143048.1, forward strand.
AGCAGGATCTGAGAGACTATTGGGATCTCTCTCTATATTCTTCACCTTCTTCTCTTTTTCTTATTCTGTCTCTATATAGCTTTCCCAATCTCTCTCCCTCTCTCTTTCCCCTTCTCTCTACCTCTCTCTCCCACTTTCAGACACGATGAAAGCCAGTGGGCCTGAGGTTCTGACTGACTCATGTGGTGTCAGGCAATAGTGGGTGAGAGCAGGGACGCAACTTTCACTGCTTTAGGACCATGCTGACGCCACAGAGCGGTTGGGTAGACTGTTTTGTGGTTTCATTCAGCTGGATTTATGACCGCAGCGACACCACAGAGCGTGTGGACAGGCTGTGTGAAGGCAATGCTGCTGAAAGGCTGGCATGTAGGACAAGCACAAGAGCAGAGGCATCTGCTGTCTATGTGTGTGTTACGCCTTTTCTCCAAGTTGTAAAAGCAAGAAGAACAGAAACTGGCTACTCTTTAGTTGACTGATGTAGTTGTCAAGGTAATTGCTGTTTGACAGAAGAAAAAAAACATTCCCAGTGCAGTGCCAGTAGTGTAACTGACATGTAACATTAGCTAAGGTTTCATCCCCTCTTCTATCAGATAGTTGGCTAGTTCAGCTCTAGCTAGCTAACTGTCGGGTAGATGTATCTAACAGCTGTTGTGTGTGTGGACATGTTTTATAGCCTTTGTTAAGTAAATTTAATGATGTACAATTGTACCATTAGCTAGAGCTATCCACAAGTTGGCTAACGTTAGTTAGCTAGCTCATTAACTTTAGCTATTATTTTTGTCTCCTTTACTGGCTCAAATAACCAACCAATCAACCAGTTACCAACCTCTAGTAAACTTTTGGGAAAAATAGTGTTTAACCAAAATCTCTAAACCATTTTACTGGAAACAAATTTACAACAGACTTTCAGCACGCTAATAGGGAAGGACATAAAACAAGCATGGCAGTTACACAAATGACTGATGATTGGCGGAGAGAAATTGATGATAAAAAGATTGTGGGAGCTGTTTTGTTAGAATTCAGTGTGGCTTTTATTAACATTATGGATTATAGTCTGCTGCTGGAAAAAGTTATGTGTTATGGCTTTACACCTCCTGCTACAGTATATTGTGGATAAAGCGTTACCTCTCTAACAGAAGACAGAGGGTGTTCTTTAATGGAAGCCTCTCCAACATAATCCAGGTAGAATCAGGAATTCCCCAGGGCAGCTGTCTAAGCCTTTTTTCAATCTTTACTAATGATATACCACTGGCTTTGAGTAAAGCTTTCATTTCACTGGCTTTCATTTCCGAATGGGTGGCAAGGAATAGGTTAGCACTAAATATAAAAAAAAAATTAAAAGCATTGTATTTGGGACAAGTCGTACACTAAACCTCAACTAAATCTTGCTATAAAATAATGTGTAAATTTAGCAAGTTGACCTGACTAAACTGCTTGGAGTAACCCTGGATTGTAAACTTTCTTCGTCAAAACATGTTGATGCAACAGTAGCTAAGATGGGGAGAAGTCTGTCCATAATAAAGTGCTGCTCTACCTTCTTAAAACAATACCATCAACAAGGCAGGTCCTACAGGCTCTAGTTTTGTCACACCTGGACTACTGTTCAGTCGTGTGATCAGGTGCCATAAAGAGGGAGCTAGGAAAATTACAATTGACTCAGAACAGGGCAGCACGGCTGGCATTTAAATGTACACAGAGAGCTAACATTAATAATATGCATGTAAATCTCTCATGGCTCAAAGTAGAGGAGAGATTGACTTCATCACAACTTGTTTTGTAAGAAGTGGTGACATGCTGAATGCACCAATGTGTCTATTTTAATTTCTAGTAATCAGCTCGGACACCAATGCATACCCCATAAGTCATACCACCAGAGGTCTCTTCACAGTACCCAAGTCCAGAACAGACTATGGGAGGTGCACATTACTACATAGAGCCATGACTACATGGAACTCTATTCCACATCAGGTAACTGATTCAAGTAGAAGAATCCGATTTAAAAAACACCTTATGGAACAGCGGGGACAGTGAAGAGACACACACTCAGGAACAGACACACACACAGGAACAGACACACGTAGACACACGCTAGCACACGCTCTCTACACCAACGTACGTTGTAATATTGTTGTATGGTGGTATTAAACATTTTGTATTGTAGATATGTTGTGGTGTAATAATGTTATATGATGTACTGTTTTATCTTTTGCTTTGTGTGATGTGTCTTACTGTGTTTGGAATCCAGGAAGAGTAACTGCTGCCTTGGCAGGAACTAATGGGAATCCTTGATAAATAAAAATACAAATACAAACACAGCCAGCTAACACAGCCAGCTACCACAGCCAGCTAACACAGCAAGCTAACACAGCCAGCTACCACAGCCAGCTAACACAGCCAGCTAACACAGCCAGCTACCACAGCCAGCTAACACAGCAAGCTAACACAGCCAGCTACCACAGCCAACTAACACAGCCAGCTAACACAGCCAGCTAACACAGCCAGCTACCACAGCCAACTAACACAGCCATCTAACACAGCCAGCTACCACAGCCAGCTACCACAGCCAGCTAACACAGCCAGCTACCACAGCCAGCTACCACAGCCAACTAACACAGCCAGCTAACACAGCCAGCTAACACAGCCAGCTACCACAGCCAGCTAACACAGCCAGCTACCACAGCCAGCTACCACAGCCAGCTAACACAGCCAGCTAACACAGCCAGCTACCACAGCCAGCTACCACAGCCAGCTAACACAGCCAGCTAACACAGCCAGCTAACACAGCCAGCTAACACAGCCAGCTACCACAGCCAGCTAACACAGCCAGTTAACACAGCCAGCTAACACAGCCAGCTAACACAGCCAGCTAACACAGCCAGCTAACACAGCCAGGTAAATACTTCAAACAAACCTCCTATAGTGTTTTTTTTAAATTGATTCAATGATCAATGTTACCAACAACCCTGCTTTTCTATGCCTACAGCTCATCCACTATAACACAATAAACTGACTGTTGGCATTCATACAGTAACCACTGGGCAAAAGCTGGTTGAATCAACATTGTTTCCACATCATTTCAACCAAAAAAATGCAATGTGATTACATTGAATCAATGTGAAAAACGCATTAGATTTGAAAAAAGCAATCACCTTAATTAAGGAATATAGTTATTTTATCACCAAACGTTTTACATAAATCTAATGACAGGGTGACATTTGTTATTGATTTCACATTGAATTTGTGTTAGTTGACAACTCAACCAAAATGTAAATGAAAACTAGATGTCTGTGGCCAGTGCGTATGTTCTCTGCACTTAAATGAACCACTACGTACTTTAATAAGAAATAAAAAGAAGTACGTTGAATATTTCTACTTTGTAATCTCTTAAATTTCCCATGTTCTATTCTGATTTAGAATCAGAAACATGTTCTAATCACAGTGGGTCTCTGTTATCTTCTTGTTCTCCAGCTTCCATAATCTCCCATGTAAAACCCTTTATCTGGGCTCAGGCTGAATGATGAGAGGGGAAGTGGAGGGCTGCAGACATAAAGGACTGGATTTTATTGTGGAGCAGATAGATTGGGTGAGAATAGAGGACAGGGCTCATGACTGGTCTCCAGTGTCTGTCATGGCCATGCTCAGACATGGACCATCAGGATTAGACTTCCACACAGAACAATACAGAAAAGGCTTTATTCCTAGAGATCAACTGGCTCTTATTACTTGCAGTAGATATTATAGTAATGCAGCCAATGAGGACATTACTAAGACGTTCCTGAAGAATAAGTATTACTGAAAGAAGTTACAATGAATTACTTGATTACTCACGCTGACTGAATCTGGAAATCTGTAGCAGTTAGATGTATCTGTAATGCTCCAGGAGCTGGCGTTATTGCATATTTATAAAACAAATAATTAACGTGGTGTGTGTGTGAGTATGTGTGTGTGTGCATATATTTGTGGCTCCTTTTTGCACAGCCTTCTTTCATTACGCTGCGTCTCTCCCTGCTCCCTGGCTGGCTTCCGTCCAAGGGGTTTCAGGCACAGCTCAGCCCACTGACTGAGAGTATGGTGGTGGAAGGGAAGAAGGAGGGGAACAGGTGGATTTATTAGGCACAATTAACATAATTCCATCTTAAAATGCCTCGGCAGATGATATCAAAGGCCTTGCTGTGCCGAGTGGTTGCTCTGGTTTCATTAGCAGGGGCCGGGGCCATGTTGGAGGGAGAGTGAGGTGACACCCATCAGAGGCCTGTGTCATCTCTAATAGGTCTGGCCTGCGAACACCAACTCTCTCTCTCTTTCTTTCTCTATGTATTTCTCCTGCCCCCTCTCTCTCGCTTTCTCTCTCTTTCTCTCTCTCTCTCTCTCTCTACGTATCTCCCCACCAACTCTCTCTATTTCTACCCCCCCTCTCTCTGGGATAACACTGAGGACTCTGGGTACTTTGGCTGCAATGTCGCTTTAGGGTGTGATGCCCGTTTTCCTCTCTCCACCCTCTTCCTCTACTTCACATGCTCTGAGACACCCCCCACAAGGCGTTGCACCAAGAAGAGGATCTGCCACATAATGTGCTTGAATATGTATGTGGGTTAACTGATGCGGTACCCTCTAATTGTGATGGGGAAAGGGAGTCTGGTGCAATGGCTGATTGGTGCTTGCTTCTTGACATAACCACTGTGGAATGATATGCAATGTAAAGGCTGAGCCCCCCTAATTGATATTTTATCTGATTGTGGAGGATATCTAGGAGAGTTTGTTGATGCATCACTCTTATTCCCAACACACATTTTCAGTCAGAATCGTTTCCAACTCATTCGCTTACGCTTTTCCAAGGAAAACGTAACATAGATAGCTATGGTATTTACATGGCCACGCTTGCTTTACTTTGAAATGTATGTTTTTTCCCAATCCCAATTTGAAAGCCCTCAATTTATTCCTTGATTGCCTATGCTAATTAGGTTTTAACCAAATGTGATTATAAGAATACATGCTGATGTTGCTCTCCAATAGAGGGTGGTAGATCAGTTGACCTAAGGCAAGGCTTTCGAAGTTGGGAAAGAAAATCAAATTAAGCAAATTTTAAGGGATATGCTTTTAATTTTGAGCTTTTGTGTAAACACAGTGGTGCATTTCAGATTAAAAACCTTGAAGGTGTAGCAACCATGAAATCACTTGAAATAGGCCAGCTAAAAATCCAGTGGTGTCTCCAAATACACTGGACCATGATAGTGATCACTTACCAGCCGTCACACCAATGGGGAGGCCACTGGCTACAAACAAAAGAAGCACTGGACAAGCATGGCATGGGGAATAACTCCCATTATTTCTCTTGGCAGAAAAATACATAATTCTCAGGAAAATGAGACGGACAGAGGGGAAGTTACTGGTGTTATTACTGTTGTCGTGTCTTTGGCTATGCCACATTAAGTGATATGACATGCTATTCTATAAAATCCTTTCTCTGTAATTAATATTACCTGATTGAGCTAATCGTGTAAATGTAATTAACTAGAGAGTCGGGCATCACAAAATAATATTTATAGAGCTGTTATCTTCCGAAGGCAAGGCTTTATCTGTTCCGCCCGCTAGGGACAGTTTCCTTCATGATATAATTTGTAATCAAGGTATGATTTATTCTGTGTATATGTAATTTGGTGTGATTAGTTACATATTTAGTAAATAAATAATTAAACCCAATGTTGTATTGCTGATTCAACTTGTTAGCCAGGGTTTGTGAAGATTTACAACTTTCAGATAAGACTGAAATAAGGTGACGATTAATAGTGACTGCTATTGATGTAAAATATTACTAGGTCTTTAAGAGTTAAAGAGTTAAAGAGTAAGAGTTTAAGAGCCTATTTCAAGTGATTTCATGGTTGCTACACCTTCAAGGTTTTTAATCTGAAATGCACCACTGTGTTTACACAAAAGCTCAAAATTAAAAGCATATCCCTTAAAATTTGCTTAATTTGATTTTAAAGACCTAGTAATATTTTACATCAATAGCAGTCACTATTAATCGTCACCTTATTTCAGTCTTATCTGAAAGTTGTAAATCTTCACAAACCCTGGCTAACAAGTTGAATCAGCAACACAACATTGGGTTTAATTATTTATTTACTAAATACGTAACTAATCACACCGAATTACATATACACAGAATAAATCATACCTTGATTACAAATTATATCATGAAGGAAACTGTCCCTAGCGGGCGGAACATATATGTCAGCTGGTTACACAAAGAAAAGGGGCTGGGTTTGAGTGAAAGAGCGGGAAGACTGAGGAACAAAGTCAAATGATATTGAATTGTGTCACAAAAATAGCATCCTTCAGACCATTGTTCATCTGGACCAATTAGGTTGGTTCCTTCATAATTGCAAAAAATGTGCACTCTTTAAGCACACCATCAATTAAATTCAAATTATGTTTTATTGTCACATACATCAGATAGGTGCAGTGAAATGTGTTGTTCACAGGGTCAACCATAGTAGTACAGCACCCCTGGAGATTAGTAGGGCTAAGTGCCTTGCTCAAAGGTAAGCCGACAGTTTTTTCACCTTGCCGACTAGGGTAATCGAACCAGTGACCTTTCGGTTACCGGCCTGAAGCTGTAACCACTATTTTCTCTCTTTCTCATCCCTTCTTTTCCAACTTCCTCTCTCGTCTCTGTCGTTCACTGGAATGTAATTACCTTAAGTGCCTCTGCTTCCTAGGCCATGCATTTCTTTCACTTGTGATGACAAAGACCACCACTACATCCTATTAATCTTACAGGGAAAAGCCAGAGATTGTATTTTGCATGCAATGGACCACTGCTTGCTTAGATTCAACAAACGGGAAACATATATTTGTTTCTACAGTTGCTTGCTTGAGTCATTCTACATTTTAGTTAATTTATGCTAAATATCCTATACGACAAAGTCACAATCAAAACAATTTCTTGATAGGCATATTTTCAAAATAACACTGAAAAGGAACATCACATGTCTACGACTGTGCACTTTGCTGTATTCCATCATTCTAAAGAGTGATTGAGATAGATTAATGAACATGCAATCATCCTAACTGTACTACCCTCCAGTATCAGTCTCTATGGTAGTGTCAGTCTCTATTGTAGAATCGGTCTTTATTGTAGTATCAGTCTCTATGGTAGTGTCAGTCTCTATGGTTGAATCCGTCTCTATGGTAGAATCAGTCTCTCCGGTAGATTAAGTCTCTATGGGCAGTATCAGTCTCCTGGATAGCATCAGTCTCCATGGTAGAATCAGTCTCTATGGTAGTATCAGTCTCTGTGGTAGTATCAGTCTCTATGGTAGTACCAGTCTCAGTATCAGTCTCTATGGTAGTATCAGTCTCAGTATCAGTCTCTATGGTAGTATCAGTCTCTATGGTAGTATCAGTCTCAGCATCAGCCTCTATGGTAGTATCAGTCTCAGCATCAGTCTCTATGGTAGTATCAGTCTCTGTGGTAGTATCAGTCTCAGTATCAGTCTCTATGGTAGTATCAGTCTCAGCATCAGTCTCTACGGTAGTATCAGTCTCAATATCAGTCTCTATGGTAGTATCAGTCTCTATGGTAGTATCAGTCTCAGCATCAGTCTCTATGGTAGTATCAGTCTCAGTATCAGTCTCTATGGTAGTATCAGTCTCAGTATCAGTCTCCTGGATAGTATCAGTCTCCATGGTAGAATCCGTCTCTATGGTAGTATCAGTCTCAGCATCAGTCTCTATGGCAGTATCAGTCTCAGTATCAGTCTCTATGGTAATATCAGTCTCTGTGGTAGTATCAGTATCAGTCTTGATCAGTCTCTATGGTAGTATCAGTCTCTGTGGTAGTATCAGTCTCAGTCTCCTGGATAGTATCAGTCTCCATGGTAGAATCAGTCTCTATGATAGTAAGTCTCAGCATCAGTCTCTATGGTAGTATCAGTCTCAGTCTCTATGGTAGTGTCAGTCTCAGTATTTGTCTCTATGGTAGTATCAGTCTCAGTATCAGTCTCTGTGGTAGTATCAGTCTCAGTATCATTCTCTGTATAGCATCAGTCTCCATCGTAGAATCAGTCTCTATGGTAGTATCAGTCTCAGAATCAGTAACTATGGTAGTATCAGTCTCAGTATCAGTCTCTATGGTAGTACGAGTCTCAGTATCAGTCTCCTGGATAGTATCAGTCTCTATGGTAGTATCAGTCTCTGTGGTAGTATCAGTCTCCTGGATAGTCTCAGTCTCTATGGTAGTATCAGTCTCTGTGGTAGTATCAGTCTCAGTATCAGTCTCCTGGATAGTATCAGTCTCCATGGTAGAATCCGTCTCTATGGTAGTATCAGTCTCAGCATCAGTCTCTATGGTAGTATCAGTCTCTGTGGTAGTATCAGTCTCCTGGATAGTCTCAGTCTCTATGGTAGTATCAGTCTCTGTGGTAGTATCAGTCTCAGTATCAGTCTCCTGGATAGTATCAGTCTCCATGGTAGAATCCGTCTCTATGGTAGTATCAGTCTCAGCATCAGTCTCTATGGTAGTATCAGTCTCTGTGGTAGTATCAGTATCTACAGTAGTATCAGTCTTGATCAGTCTCTATGGTAATATCAGTCAGTCTCTGTGGTAGTATCAGTCTCAGTCTCAGTCTCCTGGATAGTATCAGTCTCCATGGTAGAATCAGTCTCTATGATAGTAAGTCTCAGCATCAGTCTCTAAGGTAGTATCAGTCTCAGTATCAGTCTCTATGGTAATATCAGTCTCAAGATTTGTCTCTATGGTAGTATCAGTCACAGTATCAGTCTCTGTGGTAGTATCAGTCTCAGTATCATTCTCTGTGGTAGTATCAGTCTCTATGGTAGTATCAGTCTCAGTATCAGTCTCTATGATAGTATCAGTCTCAGTATCAGTCTCTATGGTAGTATCAGTCTATGTGGTAGTATCAGTCTCAGTATCAGTCTCTACGGTAGTATCAGTCTCAGCATCAGTCTCTATGGTAGTATCAGTCTCATTATCCGTCTCTATGGTAGTATCAGTCTCAGTATCAGTCTCTATGGTAGTATCAGTCTCAGTATCAGTCTCTACGGTAGTATCAGTCTCAGCATCAGTCTCTATGGTAGTATCAGTCTCAGTATCAGTCTCTATGGTAGTATCAGTCTCAGTATCAGTCTCTATGGTAGTATCAGTCTCAGTATCAGTCTCTATGGTAGTATCAGTCTCAGTATCCGTCTCTATGGTAGTATCAGTCTCAGTATCAGTCTCTATGGTAGTTTCAGTCTCTGTGGTAGTCTCAGGGCTCTATTTTAACAAATACAACGCAATGATAAATCTAAGCACTGGCGGTACTGCTATAGGTTCTGGGGTGTGTCAGAAATACAGCCCCAAAAGATCATCCCTGTGCTGCAGACCTCCCGCCAAGTTATTTAGAAGGTATTTTCCTGTTACAACTGCCAAATAAAACAAACAAAAAATCCCCGGGTAGGCAACCCTTACCTTACCCTATAGGCCTACTGTAATGAAGGCTGGTTCAACAGCAATGTTTCGTGTCTTTCTTTTATCCTGCCGATTTTATGATATCATTACATTTGACATGTATTCATTTATTGTTGTTTTTCGTTACATTTTTATTAAAAACAAACTTATTAGAATGATTCACCGTCCTGGTTTTATGCCATAAATAAATAATTGTGAGAACATTTGTGGCACGCATGCAATGCAACTTCTGGAGAAGTGTGAATGCGATCTGTTAGATGGTTCCAATATGTTTATAAAACATATTTGACAGCAATATAACGGTAAGTGGACATTCTCCCTTTCTCTTTATATATCTTTGTCCAGCTACTGTGAAATGTGTGGATGTGCAGGAAACCCTCCATAGCCTGCTTTGTTTTAATATTCTATCCACATGAGGAGAAATGATGGTGCCTGTAAATTTAGACATAGCCTATTTAAAACAAGTTGTTGTTTTGTTTTGTTTAGAACTTGATTAGGCCTTATCAATAATGAATTTAATCTAGCTTATCGACAACATTTGGCATGTCCATTCTATTTCAATGGAAATGCTATGTATATATTTCCACTTTGAAGCCATGCAATTACTTAGTTTCTGCGAACAGATTCAATATAACATACAGTATTTAGCAAAGATGTGATAGGTCAAAATTGTGTAATTGTGTTTCTGTAAGCTATTTCAGAAACTATAACAGACTTGGAGTTGATTCTAAGGCAGTACATAAAAGACTGTAAATACACAACTTGAAGCAACCAACATGGAGCATGTTCTGATTGGCCAGTGAGGGGCCAAGCCTCAACACACACACAACTTGTTTATTCATCAAAACCCAGCCCTTTTGTGCCACCGCCAGGGTCTAGGGATCCACCCATTTTGGGGGGCATCTAAAGCTAATTTCTTGAATTTCTACGCAATCTAATATGCCCCATGACCATTCTAGCCATCTCTATTTAGAACAACAAAAAGTTTAGGCAAAAATGTGCACAGTCATCAAGCCAGGTTAAAGATCATTATTCAATATTTTAAGTGATTGATAAGACTGAACTAGATCAATGATAATTAAATAATCAATATTGTGTTGCACCTTTACGCCAATAGCCTAACAAATGAACAACTCTTACAAATGAAGTACAGACCTAACTTTTGATTGTCTTATTAAGACATCCTCTATCAAATTTCAGCCAGACCAACCAGCCAGACCAACCAGCCAGACCAACCAGCCAGCCAGCCCAACCAGCCAGACCAACCAGCCAGAACAACCAGCCACCCCAACCAACCAGACCAACCAGCCAGACCAACCAGACCAACCAGCCAGACCAACCAGACCAACCAGACCAACCAGCCAGACCAACCAGACCAACCAGCCAGACCAACCAGCCAGACCAACCAGGCAGACCAACCAACCAGCCAGACCAACCAGCCAGCCCAACCAGCCAGACCAACCTGCCAGACCAACAATCCAGACCAACCAGCCAGCCCAACCAGCCAGACCAACCAGCCAGCCAGCCCAACCAGCCAGCCCAACCAGCCAGCCCAACCAACCAGCCAGCCCAACCAGCCAGCCCAAGCTGCCTGCAAGTCCGACACCCACCAGTCTAGTCAATAATTCCCCAACACAACTTCCTTCCCATGTTGTTTTTAAACATCTCAAGGGAAAGGTTTGGAAAACATTTTTTTAAATAAAAACAGACATACACCTACACATAAACACACATAAACAGTACATTCTCCATATAATTCATATCACAGGCCTGATAGTACTGTAGAGCTAGTTTTACTTGCACACAATACAGCTGGGTCACCCCGCCCTATTCCAAGTGGTCCACGGCCCTGCAGCGCTCGGACCCAACACACCCCACTCAGCTTTAGGATCTTAGTGAAACATTCAGTATTGTTTTCAGGTGTGTAAGGCCAAGTCCAGAGTGACAACAAACAGAATGGCAGACCCCCAGAGCCAGGACTGAGCAGCACAGCAGCTAAGGATTGCCTAAGGTGGGCATGTTTTCAATAAAGACTCCTTTTGTCGTACCGGTATTCCATATAAGGCATCCAGACCTTATGAAAGTTGCACAGTATACCCTTAATCTTGTAATAAATCAAATTTAGTGATACATAACTTGACATTTCTTCCATCCATTGTTGGAAGATAACCAACCTTCCAATTAATGGAGATGCATTTCTTAGCTGCTATAAATGCTTGGTTATACATTTTCTTCTGATAACAATCTCCAGTATCAACATTTCCAATCAAACAAAAACAGGGAGAAGGTACACTCCGCAGACATGCTGAGATAAAAGAACATACTCTTTGCCAGAATTCAGCCAGCCACAACACCATAGCACATGCAAATATGTCCTCTTTCTGTTTTACACCTCCAGCTGAATAAATTCATTTCTGAGCGCATGACATACCGTTTCACTGGCATATAGTATGTTCTTTGGAAGGTCTTGAACTGCAGAAATGAATAGACTGTTCAAAAGGCTGTTTATCCACTCCCCGACATAGTCTCTTCAGGTATCCCGCACGCTGGCCTCTATAACGCCGCCTCTTCCGAGTGTCAGGGATTTGGGACTGGTACGGAATAAGCTGTATGTCCTTTGCCTCTGATTCATTGAAGTAGAAATCCTCATCCAAATTGAGGTTAGTAATTGCTGTTCTGATGTCCAGAAGCTATTCTCGGGAATAGGAAACGATGACAGAAACATTATGTATGAAAAAGTTAAGATCAGTGCAAAAAATATACACTTAGAAACGTCCTTGTTTTTGAAAGAAAAGTAAAAAATGTTGTCCATTAAAATAACAGAAATACGGTGTGGACATTGTTAATGTTGTAAATGACTATTGTAGTTGTACACTAATTCTTTTTTTATGGAATATCTACATAGGCGTACAGAGGTCCATTATCAGCAATCATTACTCCTCTGAGGCCAGTTTTATTGTTTCTTTAATCAGCACAACAGTCTTCAGCTGTGCTAACATTGCGACTAAATTGCGAAAGGGATTTCTAATGATCAATTAGCCTTTTAAAATGATAAACTTGGATTAGCTAACACAACTTGCCATTGGAACACAGGAGTGATGGTTGCTGATAATGGGCCTCTTTTCGCCTAAGTAGATATTCCATAAAAAATAATTTGTGTCCAGCTACAATAGTCATTTACAACATAAAAAAGAAGTCTACACTGTATTTCTGATCAATTTGATGTTATTTTAATGGACAAAACATTTGCTTTTCTATCAAAAACAAGGACATTTCTAAGTGACCCCAAACTTTTTAATGGTAGTGTATGTCTGAGATTATATGATCATAACTGGGCATTCTAACATCTGTATCCATTCATTATCATCAATAGTGTCTCCTAGGTCTTCCTCACATTTTTGTTTTACATGTCTCTATCAACATTTGAAACAGTTTGGAAATCAACTTTAGAGGTTTGTCAGACTGCCTTAAAATAGGTTCAATCTTTGAAGCTTCTGGCTTGTCCAGTGTTTGCTGCACAGAGAGAATAAAGTGTTGTATCTGAAAAAAATCACCTCTGTGCCATCACAGGCTAGCCTTTCCTGGCTGCCTAATCCTGATGAGACCCAGGTCACTATCTGATCCTGATGAGATGAGACATGACAAATAATTACCTTGGTGTACATTTATACATTGTATAATCTGAGAATAGAATCAATGGTTCAATCATTGAAATTACCACTGTCATGACTCTCCTGTGAAGATCTGAAGGATCAGGTTACAGTGGGTCCGCTCTACAGTGCCCTCTCTCTCCCGCAGAGGGGGAGAGGGGTGAAGTTTGTCATATTATGATGGTCGTAAATACCTGCAGGAACTCTCTCTCTCTCCCACTCAGCAGAAATGGAAGTTAAAAATCCCTTTGTCCCTTTGTGATCTAATCATTATGGTAGGAGACTATAAGACAGTGTTAAGTACCTCAATGGGCCGTAAAGGTAATCACTTTACAAACTATCCTCACCGTGCCCTTAAGGAAATCACAAATATTATGGACACATTAGAAATAGTGGATATTTCGAGACTAAAAAACCCCGACCTAGTGAGATATACATGGAGGAGACTTAATCAAGCTAGTCATCTTGACTACTTTGTTGTCTCTTTCTCTCTTGCATCAAAGGTTAAAAATGTTTAATAGGAGACAGAATGCGATCGGATCATCATCTAATTGGCATTCACATAACTCTTATAGATTTTTCACTTGGACAGGGATATTGGAAATTTTATCAAAGTTTACTGGAGGACAACTTATTTTTAACTAAGACAAAATAATTTATAACTGATTTTTTCCAGTATAATATAGGTTCAGCAAATCCCCTTATTGTTTGGGATACCTTTAAATGTACCTTCAGGGTCATTCAATTCAATATTCATCAATAATAAAAAAATAAGTTTATGGCTAAAGAAACATGACTAACAAGGGAAATCCATGAACTAATAGTAAAGGTAGGGAACAATAAAAATGATACTACAAAGATACAAAATAAGTTAGAGGAAAAACAAAAAGAACTTGAGGAACTTATTCAAGATCGATCTAATGCAATCTATTACAAAAATAAAGCAAACTGGATGGAATATGGAGAAAAATGCAAAATTCTTCCTGAATCTCCAATACAGGAACGCTAACAAAAATAACTTGCAGAAACTCGTTACTGAAGAAGGAGTCATCTATGATTCTCCGAATGATATTTTAAAAGAGGAAGCTAATTATTTTAGGCAGATGTTCTCTTTTCCGTCTCATCCTCTCCCACTGAATGAGGGTGACGGTAAGGAATTCTTTCCAAATAATATAAAAAATAGAAAATGAACAAATGTAAAGAAAGATCAGTGAGAAGGCTAAATTACAGAGGAAGAACTTCTTGATGCTATTAAATCCTTTCAGTCTGGAAAACCCCCAGGGCTTGATGGCATACCGGTAGAGGTATTTTTTGATATACTAAAAGCTGCATTGTTAGATTGTTTTAACTACTCCTATAGAAATGGTAGTCTGTCAGGTACTCAGCAGGAAGGTCTGATTTCTCTATTATTAAAACAAGACACAGATGGCAAATATAAAGACCCGGTCTATCTAAATAACTGGAGGCCCCTTACACTTCAATGTTGTTGTCATGCCCTGACCTTAGAGAGCCTTTTTATTCTCTATTTGGTTAGGTCAGGGTGTGACTAGGGTGGGCAATCTATGTTTTCTATTTCTTTGTTGGCCGGGTATGGTTCCACAATGAATTTCAATAGAAAACTTGTAAAAATAGACTAGATCCTGCAACCATGGAGAGGTAAATACCTGTCTATTTATGGAAAAAATTGCCTTGATTAACTCCTTAGTCATATCTCAGTTTACTCACTTACTTATGGCGCTGCCTACTCCTGAAGATTCATTTTTCAAATCATATGAGCAAAAAATATTAAGCTTTAACTGGGACGCTAAACCAGACAAAATAAAACGAGCCTATCTATATAATGAATATGAATTGGGTGGGTTGAGATTATTAAATATAAAAGCACTAAAGCTCTCTGTAAAAGTTTCACTAATTCAAAAGTTTTATTTGAACCTGTAGTGGAAATTTCCTGTATTTACCAAATCATGAGAGCAAACCACACACAAGTCAGAGTTATCATAAAGTCCATCTTTAATATGAGCTCCATCACAACCCTGTGACTCTCAGATTAATTCAGTGTCTATAAATGAATTCTCTGAGAGTCCTTACAAAACAGTTCTTAGTATCATTTATAGCCAAGACACACCCATCTCAACTCACATGATGAATAACAGATCTTAGGAACATTACAAAGGAAGACTTTACTTGGGAGAGGAGTATCCCATAGCCAGACAGCATTGGCTATAAATTATCGTTCAGCTTTGTCTCCTAAACTATGTTCTTATCTCGCTCTTAGTACCACACAGGACCAAAAACAAAACCTCATCCACTAGCATATATCAAATACACCCCTCCTGGACAAGATCACAGAGACACATTGACTGGCACACAGACATTGTGGAGCCAAGAGATAATTGGTTCCCCCTCAATCATCCATTCACATGGTTTAAAAGATATGTTTACATATGAAGACAAGCTTGACCTCTCCACTCTCTAAGGCCCAAGTAACTGAACCCAGGACAGAGAAAAGATAACTGCAAATGGCCAGCACTATAGTACAACAAGATGCATTCTAAATGCCATGTCTCATTTTCGATTACTTGAAAATTATACTTTTTTCAAAGTATCTGTCTTTTTCAAACAAGCATTGCAGAGCTGGCTACAATTTCAATTTCATCCCCCTGAAAAGATAGAGCAAATATTACAACAAATATTATGGCTGAACTCAAATGTGCTGGTTGATAAAATACCTGCATTTATGGGAAAGATGTTTGAAAAGGGTATTTTGTTCTTAAATGATATTGTAAATTGTAATGGTAGAGTTATTTATTTTTTATTTTTTATTTTTATTTCACCTTTATTTAACCAGGTAGGCTAGTTGAGAACAAGTTCTCATTTGCAACTGCGACCTGGCCAAGATAAGGCATAGCAGTGTGAACAGACAACACAGAGTTACACATGGAGTAAACAATTAACAAGTCAATAACACAGTAGAAAAAAGGGGAGTCTATATATACATTGTGTGCAAAAGGCATGAGAAGGTAGGCAAATAATTACGATTATGCAGATTAACACTGGAGTGATAAATGATCAGATGGTTATGTACAGGTAGAGATATTGGTGTGCAAAAGAGCAGAAAAATAAAAATAAATAAATAAAAACAGTATGGGGATGAGGTAGGTGAAAATGGGTGGGCTATTTACCAATAGACTATGTACAGCTGCAGCGATCGGTTAGCTGCTCAGATAGCAGATGTTTGAAGTTGGTGAGGGAGATAAAAGTCTCCAACTTCAGCGATTTTTGCAATTCGTTCCAGTCACAGGCAGCAGAGAACTGGAACGAAAGGCGGCCAAATGAGGTGTTGGCTTTAGGGATGATCAGTGAGATACACCTGCTGGAGCGCGTGCTACGGATGGGTGTTGCCATCGTAACCAGTGAACTGAGATAAGGCGGAGCTTTACCTAGCATGGACTTGTAGATGACCTGGAGCCAGTGGGTCTGGCGACGAATATGTAGCGAGGGCCAGCCGACTAGAGCATACAAGTCGCAGTGGTGGGTGGTATAAGGTGCTTTAGTGACAAAACGGATGGCACTGTGATAAACTGCATCCAGTTTGCTGAGTAGAGTGTTGGAAGCAATTTTGTAGATGACGTCGCCGAAGTCGAGGATCGGTAGGATAGTCAGTTTTACTAGGGTAAGTTTGGCGGCGTGAGTGAAGGAGGCTTTGTTGCGGAATAGAAAGCCGACTCTTGATTTGATTTTCGATTGGAGATGTTTGATATGGGTCTGGAAGGAGAGTTTAGAGTCTAGCCAGACACCTAGGTACTTATAGATGTCCACATATTCAAGGTCGGAACCATCCAGGGGGTTGATGCTGGTCAGGCGTGCGGGTGCAGGCAGCGAACGGTTGAAAAGCATGCATTTGGTTTTACTAGCGTTTAAGAGCAGTTGGAGGCCACGGAAGGAGTGCTGTATGGCATTGAAGTTCGTTTGGAGGTTAGATAGCACAGTGTCCAAGGACGGGCCGGAAGTATATAGAATGGTGTCGTCTGCGTAGAGGTGGATCAGGGAATCGCCCGCAGCATGAGAAACATCATTGATATATACAGAGAAAAGAGTCGGCCCGAGAATTGAACCCTGTGGCACCCCCATAGAGACTGCCAGAGGACCGGACAGCATGCCCTCCGATTTGACACACTGAACTCTGTCTGCAAAGTAATTGGTGAACCAGGCAAGGCAGTCATCCGAAAAACCGAGGCTAGTGAGTCTGCCGATAAGAATACGGTGATTGACAGAGTCGAAAGCCTTGGCAAGGTCTATGAAGACGGCTGCACAGTACTGTCTTTTATCGATGGCGGTTATGATATCGTTTAGTACCTTGAGCGTGGCTGAGGTACACCCGTGACCGGCTCGGAAACCAGATTGCACAGCGGAGAAGGTACGGTGGGATTCAAGATGGTCAGTGACCTGTTTGTTGACTTGGCTTTCGAAGACCTTAGATAGGCAGGGCAGGATGGATATAGGTCTGTAACAGTTTGGGTCCAGGGTGTCGCCCCCTTTGAAGAGGGGGATGACTGCGGCAGCTTTCCAATCCTTGGGGATCTCAGACGATATGAAAGAGAGGTTGAACAGGCTGGTAATAGGGGTTGCGACAATGGCGGCGGATAGTTTCAGGAATAGAGGGTCCAGATTGTCCAGCCCAGCTGATTTGTACGGGTCCAGGTTTTGCAGCTCTTTCAGGACATCTGCTATCTGGATTTGGGTAAAGGAGAACCTGGAGAGGCTTGGGCGAGTAGCTGCGGGGGGGGGGGGGCTGTTGTCCGAGGTTGGAGTAGCCAGGCGGAAGGCATGGCCAGCCGTTGAGAAATGCTTGTTGAAGTTTTCGATAATCATGGATTTATCGGTGGTGACCATGTTACCTAGTCTCAGTGCAGTGGGCAGCTGGGAGGAGGTGCTCTTGTTCTCCATGGACTTCACAGTGTCCCAGAACTTTTTGGAGATGGAGCTACAGGATGCAAACTTCTGCCTGAAGAAGTTGGCTTTAGCTTTCCTGACTGACTGTGTGTATTGGTTCCTGACTTCCCTGAACAGTTGCATATCGCGGGGACTATTCGATGTTAGCGCAGTCCGCCACAGGATGTTTTTGTGCTGGTCGAGGGCAGTTATGTCCTTCATGGAGTTATCAGAATTGTACGGGAATGTCTGTTCAATTCAAGAGTACAACCAATTGATTACAGCATTGCCCCAAAAATGGAGGAGGCGGGTGCCAGCGGGAGGAGGCAGGGAACTGGTCTGTCTGCCCAATATAAAGGATAAAAACTGGCGGAGGAATAAAAATAGCATAATTAGGAAAGTATACCAGTTTCATTTGAGGACCAGGATGCTGACAACTGTACCATACAGATTGCAAAATGGTACAGGGAGTATGAGTTGATATATAAAACAACGCAAGATTCAAGACTTCATGCTTTTCAGCTAAAATTATTATATTGAATTCTTGCCACCAACAAAATGGTGAATATTTGGGGCATAAAATCATCAAAGCTCTGCAGATTTTGTTGTGAGGATACAGAATCAATAGATCATTTATTTTGGTATTGCCCTCAGGTAGCCTGTTTCTGGTCTCAGGTTCAGGAATGGCTGAAAATGCATAGCATTGATCTGAAATTGACCCTAGAAATAGTACTTTTAGGATATCTGGAGAGACCAGGTCAGTCAATTACTAATATACTAATACTCTTAGTAAAAGTATTTATCTTCAATACGCAATCTGTAGATTCTATTCGATTAGATAGATTGAAATTGTATGTTAAACATCATAGCATAGTTGAAAGATATGTGTTGCGTAGAAACACGAAGTGGGTGGCCAACAGAGATAGATGGGATGGGCTGAGGGAAGCTGAGGGTTGGGATGTGGAATTGGAGACAAGTGGCAGTGGAGTTGCTGTGTGTGAGAGAGAGAATGATGGTCAAAAGATAAAGGAAAAAAAGTCAAAATAAAACATAATAAATGTACATTTGAATGACACTAAGTGGCAGTGTTTTTACAACTAATGCCGGTTTGCCTGAGACTGATGCCGTGCAGGTGTTTGTACACATGCATATACACACACTCTCATTCAAATAAACACATACAAGAACACACACATACATGTAATAGTGCCAGACATGCACACAAACATATAAAGTAGGCATTGCTGTTATGATTTCAGTTGTCCTTGATGTCCTGTGTTTTAAATGTATTATTTTGTTTAACAAAATGTTGCATTGTTGTTTGCTGTTTTCTTCTGTCTTTTCCTTTTTTCTTATTAGTTCATTCTCTTGGTTGTTGGTGCATTGGGGGGGTTCTTGGGGGTGGGGAATGGAATTAATTGTTTTTTTGTTTTTTTTTCTTGGGGGGGGGGGACTATGGGAGGTGTCTTGAATGGTTGAGGGACGGCTATTGGGGAAATGTGGGGGGATCTTTGAGGGTTCTAGTTTCACAAGAAACAATATTTCTGTAATCCAAACAGTTGGATTTGTCCGTGGGTACTTAAAGAACAATTATGTCAGATCAGTTGTTGTTTTGGGATCTCATTATGGATGGCATAACAACATAACTGTATCTCTGAATGTGTATATTTCCCAGTTGTCAGGTTTACATCCAAATGTTGTGGAAGTTATAAGATTAAATATGAAACTATTTGTGAGAAGATGAAATGGGATGTTAGCCTTCTAAATGAGAATCGGTTTTCATATAAAAGTTCTACCCAGTCAGTGACCACACCCATATGAGCACAGACATTATGTTACCGTCATGGAACGCTCCTTTTGCCAGAGTGCATAAAACCCCTCCTAACGAAATTTACATCAGACCATCCAGGCAGAAGGTATTGAACCAGACATCACGAATGGTCAGACTCTATGAGACCCGACAAATGTGGAGTGTGGCTGAATGTTGAAATGGTTAGAAACTCTGAAACTCTCTCTCGAAGAAGACTACACAGGAACTTTTAGTCTGCAGCTGTTAAAGTACTTTAGTCTCGTAAACTCGACCGAGGACAACCGGGTGATACTTTGAAAGATCCACACCAACGTCTAAGGCGTCAACCTCCACCACGAACTGACAGGACAGGTCCGGATGGATTAGGATGGGGCAGTGGTGAAACGATTCTTGAGGACCAATCTCTACTTGTTTTTTCGATGCCTTTCAATCTCAGCAGGGAATCATTTGTAGGTGATGAAGCTACAGCATTCTTGAATAACTCCTGGAGCCCTGTTCAGACAGAGTATAGTTTAATTGAAATCATCCGTCCATTTTCCAAGATCATTTACAGAGATAAGCAACTTTGCTGTGACCTTGCTCTGTTTTGAAGCGGGTCACGGCCCTTGGCACTTAAGAAGGTGCTTTCAATCAGGTTGGTCTTTCTTTGAATGCTGCAGTGTGGGGAAGAGAAATCTATGTACTGTAAACAGTAGTTCAGTCAGCAGTATGTCGGCATTGACTCACCCTTCTCTGTTCTGAGTGACCAGCCATATTGATTACATAACCCAGCTGTGTTCACTCCACTGCCTCCTTTTGTTGCCATTATAAGACGCTGTGCATAGTGCCAATATGTTCACCATTCACTGTGGCCTTGGATGAGAAATGTCCACCACTGCAGTTATGACTGGAGCAAAGGCAAGAAGGGCCAGGTGATGGCTTTTTGTGTTCGGGACTCTCTTGGCTATAGGACTCTTAAATCCTGCTTTTAACTGCTTTTAGTGGAGTGTGAAATGCATTGCCTTGTACTTGATTATATATGGATTCCATTTACCGGATGACCATGTGGTTTTCTGTGCAACACACACTGAAATAGGGGTTGTAGTTATCTCAGTGGTGAAGTCACATTCAAGCAGTTGCCAGCTGTAATTGATATTAATGCTTGTCGGAACACTACCAGTCAATTCTTTATGCTTCACAAACCTGTGGACTTACTTTGAGGATTACTTAGATTTCAATACTGTATTTTTTTAAGTGTTTTTTTTTTACTGATGAATGCGTGATAGTTATTTGGATGGATTGATGGATAGCTAAATACGTCTATTGGAAATGCAACAATAGGCTGTGCGATGAAATTCAGAAAGTGCAGAGGGCATATTTGAACGATTGAATGACAAAAATTCCAGATTGGACTTTATTTGAATAGTCCCAAGTAGATGATTAGTCGATGTTCCACAGATGTTCAATAACTGTCAACCACACTTCAACTAACTATCCACTAACCCTAACCTTAACCCTTATCCTAACCGTAAACTTAACCCTTACCGTAACCCTCGCCCTAACCTTAACCCTTATCCTAACCGTAAACTTAACCCTTACCGTAACCCTAGCCCTAACCTTAACCCTTATCCTAACCGTAAACTTAACCCTTACCGTAACCCTCGCCCTAACCTTAACCCTTATCCTAACCGTAAACTTAACCCTTACCGTAACCCTAGCCCTAACCTTAACCCTTAGCCTAACCGCTATTCTAAACCTAACCCTAACCGTAATCTAAGGAAGCAGTTACTTATCAACAGATCATTTTTAGATAGTTTGACCATCTGTAGAGCATCTATAGGACTATCTAAATAAAATGTGACCAATTTCCTAGCACATAACAATAGACAGAGCACACAAGGACACCAACGAGTGTTTTGATTAAATGTTAATTTGTCTCAGGAGGTGTGCGTGTGCTTGCACGCTTGTGTGTGAATGCAT
Organism: Oncorhynchus mykiss; assembly: GCF_057628025.1. Lineage (NCBI taxonomy): Eukaryota > Metazoa > Chordata > Actinopteri > Salmoniformes > Salmonidae > Oncorhynchus > Oncorhynchus mykiss. The sequence goes on from NC_143048.1 coordinate 34,328,479, forward strand.
GGTGTGTAAATTGGTTAGCTTTAAGGATTCAACCAACGTCCCACCTAAAGAAAAAAATGAAGAAACCTCTAGATTGTAGGGTGAAAAGAACAGTTCAATAACTTCAGTATGAGGGTCCCTAGACCCAGCCTGAGTCTAAGATGCTGCATTAAAGAGCCACAGCTCCGGGGCCAGTATCTCTCAGTACCTCCATCCCTATTCCTTTCTCTATCTGTAAATATGCATCAGTCAGTCGGTTGCTTCATTGCTGCCTATTCATTACAGATGATGCTTTAACTCACCCTCACACCCTGACAGGGAGAGAGAGAGGAGAAGAGTAGAAATAAAAAACGGCATTACGAGTGACAGTGAAATGGAGCTGCGTCTTTGAAGACTTACAGCCTAATCCTGTCAGCTGAACCACCAGCCCTGCCTCAGCTTTGATTCCCCCAGTCTAAGCCCTACTCCGGCTGGAGACGAAGCATGAGGGTCACAACACACACAGCAGAGGAATAGCAGGGCTGTGTTGTTAGCATTACAATGGGGACTATTTATTTAGATAGCAGTACGTGCTTTGTTTGCACTATTCTATTCTCATACATTGTGTAAATCCACTTCACACCCTTCAACAACTATGCGTTATTGTTGACCCAAAGACAATGGATGTGTGTATTATGTCTACCTTATTTCGACCTGTAGGTTCTTGTAGTTGTTTCTACAGTGTGATCAAGCTGAATGTAGAACGGACTGTGAGAGCATCCCTTTTGATTACTCATGGCTTGGCAGGCCAATGGATATATTGAAGTATAGTCAGCTGAACAGATGCAGATTGCTCCTGGAAATGTACCAGATGAAGAGTAGCATTTTGTACAATGTTGTGTGTTCTGGTCTTCAACCATGCACCTAATTCCTCCTCATTGTAGATGCTCCCATAGGAAGCCTTTCATCTACCATTCACCAGATCAAATAAAGATCCTCCACTGAGGAAGTCAAAATGTACCTGTATATCCTAAATGCAATTTAAACCTGTATTATCAATTATCATATATATAATGGTATATATCATGTTTTTACCTGAAAAAAAGGACAGAAATGAGAAAACAGGATTACTGCTATTTGTCAGTGACATGCAGCGCTTGCATAATATTTCCCACTTTCCTCTCTTCTCATTGTGCCTTTTTGGTCCCTCAGAATGTGGATGGCTGTGAGATCTGTGGGATCTGTGCTGAAAGGGAAACCAGGGGGCATCCTAGGTCAAGGAAAACATCTGATTTGGTGGAGAGGGGTTGGTGGAAAGTTAAAAGGAAGGTAATTAGGATAGTATGAGTTTGTTTGAAGGAGATAGGGAGATGGAGGGAGGGAGGCACATACAAGTATCCTAGGTGCTGAATAGTGCTTTATTTCTCTCCCTGCACATCAGGTGCTCAAACAGACTGACAAAGACGTGAAGGCCCGTGTGGGATAGGGGGGTGGGATGTGCCTAGCATGTGAGAATACTTGTGAGGTAGTTATCCTCTATTAGCATACACTCCTGTGGATCCATGGTGCCTTTTTCTATGCGTGTGGGGGGGGGGGGGGGGGGGGGGGGCTGCCTCCATTTCTACCTCTCCTGTTCAATGATCATCCTGCCTGGCTGGCTGGACATGGGTCTTTTAGCTGCCGCAGCATCAAAGAGACGTTTCTTTAAAGCCACCGTAGAAAGCTTCAGTCTCCCAATAGGAACTATGGCCCAAAGGACAGTGGCTACAATGACTGCCAATTAGGAGCTCCAAAGAGTTCCGTTTGATCTCAGAAAAAACTAAATGTTACACAAAGAGGGGCACTCACTGAGAATAATGTACTCTAGTGTTTTATAAAGAGTACTAAAACATTTTATACCATTGGACTTGGCACTGAGTGTCTTTGCCTTTGGCTGGTTGGCAACAATATTGAAGGACAAAAGTTTAATGCAAATTGAACGAGCTACACATCTGCAAGATGTACATTTATCGAGGCCACATTTTTTGATTGTTTTTCCCAATACAGTATATAGTGTATCACTATATATCAGGCAAACTTTAGTTAAAGTGTTTTTAGAATGCCCTTAAGCTGGTAGAGCACAGGTTCAGAACCTTTGACAAGCCTATAAACCATGTGATAAACACCCATTTGTTTAAGACCAGTTTGACCCTGCATGTGTGAATTTGTTGTAGAGCCCCATCTCTCAGCTTGTCATAATGCCATAAAGAGCCGATTGGAGTCCCTAGGTCTAGACATTGTTTTGTTGGTCTACATAGCCCACACAGTCTAACACCTTGGTCAGTCAGGTTGATATTTCCTGTTGACTAACTCATGTGTAAGCCACACTCTTAGAAACCCATGTAGAACCCTCTGTGGAAAGGGTTCTACATGGAACTCAAAAGGGTTCTACCTGGAATCAAAAGGGTTCTTCCTGAAACCAAAAAGGGTTCTTCAAAGGTTTCTACTATGGGGACAGCCAAATAATCCTTTTAGGTTCTAGATAGCATCTTTTTTTTCTAAGAGTGCAGGGAGAGTAGGCAGTGTCAGTGTGGAGCTCTGTCAACCTCTGTCAGGTGGTTAACAGACTGAGGTCATGCTGAGAATCTAGAGGGCATTCTGTCACCTGTTTTAATGGAAGCTTCTACTCTCATTGCTCTCTTCTCCTTCACCTGTCCAATCAGTCAATCTGTTTACTCTCTGAGCAAGACCACACACAGAGACACACAAACACACACAGGCACTTCAATCTAGGGGTCGTTGGTCCTTTTTCTCATCCAGTTACTTTTTAGGGAATAGAGCATCTATTCTAAACTGTGTAAACTAGTGACAAATATTATGGTTAATTAATATTATATATACAGTATATATATATTATTAATAATACCTTCTACTAGTTCATTAGTTCCATAACATACATTTTACTTTACACCGAATTATTAAGTAACAAGTTTGAGATTATTAAAAGTACATTTATTTCTCCTCCTCGGCTGAATAGAGAACATTGCCTGAAATCCCCCCTCACAAATCACAGTGGTCATTTACAGTATGTCAATAATCTGATCACCATTTTGGTTTCACCGTCTAGTTCTAATCACGCTCGCCTGCAACTCTGTCTTCTCCTCTGACCTCTGAACCTGTGTGAGTCTGTTATGGTGAGTGAATGAGGACCCAAAAGCGAACTAACTTAAACAGAGCTTCTTTAATAACCAAACATAGGTAGGCTCAGATAGACCGGCAGATTCCGACAGGACAGGACAAGGTTACAGCAAACATGACGATAGTCTGGCTCAGGCATGAAACACAACAAACAAGAATCCGACAAGGACAGGAACAGAAACAGAGAGAGATATAGGGACCTAATCAGAGGGAAAAAGGGAACAGGTGGGAAACGGGGTGAATGGGTAGTTAGAGGAGACAAGGAACAGCTGGGGGAAAGCGGGGGAGAAAAGGTAACCTAACAACGACCAGCAGAGGGAGACAGGGTGAAGGGAAAGGACAGAGGCAAGACACAACATGACAGTACATGACAGTACCCCCCCACTCACCGAGCGCCTCCTGGCGCACTCGAGGAGGAAACCTGGCGGCAACGGAGGAAATCCTCGATCAGCGCACGGTCCAGCACGTCCCGAGAGGGAACCCAACTCCTCTCCTCAGGACCGTACCCCTCCCAATCTACGAGGTACTGGTGACCACGGCCCCGAGGACGCATGTCCAAAATTCTACGGACCCTGTAGATGGGTGCGCACTCGACAAGGATGGGGGGGGGGGGGGGGAAGACGAGCGGGGGCGCGAAGGACGGGCTTGATGCAGGAGACATGGAAGACCGGGTGGACGCGACGAAGGTATCGCGGAAGAAGAAGTCGAACTGCGACAGGATTAATGACCCGAGAAATACGGAACGGACCAATGAACCGCGGGGTCAACTTGCGAGAAGCCGTCTTAAGGGGAAGGTTCTGAGTGGAGAGCCAAACTCTCTGACCGCGACAATATCTAGGACTCTTAGTTCTACGCTTATTAGCAGCCCTCACAGTCTGCGTCCTATAACGGCAAAGTGCAGACCTGACCCTCTTCCAGGTGCGCTCGCAACGTTGGACAAAAGCCTGAGCGGAGGGGATGCTGGACTCGGCGAACTGAGATGAGAACAGCGGAGGCTGGTACCTGAGGCTACTCTGAAAAGGAGATAGCCCGGTCGCAGACGAAGGAAGCGAGTTGTGGGCGTATTCTGCCCAGGGGAGCTGTTCTGACCAAGACGCAGGGTTACGAAAAGAAAGACTGCGTAAGATGCGACCAATAGTCTGATTGGCCCGTTCTGCTTGACCGTTAGACTGGGGGTGAAAGCCGGAAGAGAGACTGACGGAAGCCCCAATCAAACGACAAAACTCCCTCCAAAATTGAGACGTGAATTGCGGACCTCTGTCCGAAACGACGTCTGAAGGAAGGCCATGAATTCTGAAAACATTCTCGATGATGATTTGTGCCGTCTCTTTAGCAGAAGGAAGCTTAGCAAGGGGAATGAAATGAGCCGCCTTAGAGAACCTATCGACAACCGTAAGAATAACAGTCTTCCCCGCTGACGAAGGCAGTCCGGTGACAAAATCTAAGGCGATGTGAGACCACGGTCGAGAGGGAATAGGAAGCGGCCTGAGACGGCCGGCAGGAGGAGAGTTACCGGACTTAGTCTGCGCGCAGACCGAACAAGCAGCCACGAAACGACGCGTGTCATGCTCCCGGGTGGGCCACCAAAAACGCTGGCGAATGGAAGCAAGCGTACCCCGAACGCCAGGGTGGCCGGCTAACTTGGCAGAGTGAGCCCACTGAAGAACGGCCAGACGAGTAGGAACGGGAACGAAAAGAAGGTTCCTAGGACAAGCGCGCGGCGACGGAGTGTGAGTGAGCGCTTGTTTTACCTGCCTCTCAATTCCCCAGACAGTCAACCCGACAACACGCCCCTCAGGGAGAATCCCCTCGGGGTCAGTGGAGGCTACTGAAGAACTGAAGAGACGAGACAAAGCATCAGGCTTGGTGTTCTTAGAGCCCGGACGATAAGAAATCACGAACTCGAAACGAGCGAAAAACAGCGCCCAACGCGCCTGACGCGCATTAAGTCGTTTGGCAGAACGGATGTACTCAAGGTTCCTATGGTCAGTCCAAACGACAAAAGGAACGGTCGCCCCCTCCAACCACTGTCGCCAGTCGCCTAGGGCTAACCGGATGGCGAGCAGTTCGCGGTTACCCACATCATAGTTACGTTCCGACGGCGACAGGCGATGAGAAAAATACGCGCATGGGTGGACCTTGTCGTCAGAGAGGGAGCGCTGAGAAAGGATGGCTCCCACGCCCACCTCTGACGCGTCAACCTCGACAACGAACTGTCTAGAGACGTCAGGTGTAACAAGGATAGGAGCGGATGTAAAACGATTCTTGAGGAGATCAAAAGCTCCCTGGGCGGAAACGGACCACTTAAAGCACGTCTTGACAGAAGTAAGGGCTGTGAGAGGAGCTGCCACCTGACCGAAATTACGGATGAAACGACGATAGAAGTTCGCGAAGCCGAGAAAGCGCTGCAGCTCGACGCGTGACTTAGGGACGGGCCAATCAATGACAGCTTGGACCTTAGCGGGATCCATCTTAATGCCTTCAGCGGAAATAACAGAACCGAGAAATGTGACGGAGGAGGCATGAAAAGTGCACTTCTCAGCCTTCACAAAAAGACAATTCTCTAAAAGGCGCTGGAGGACACGTCGAACGTGCTGAACATGAATCTGGAGTGACGGTGAAAAAATCAGGATATCGTCAAGGTAAACGAAAACAAAGATGTTCAGCATGTCTCTCAGGACATCATTGACTAATGCCTGAAAGACAGCTGGAGCGTTAGCGAGGCCGAAAGGAAGAACCCGGTATTCAAAGTGCCCTAACGGAGTGTTAAACGCCGTCTTCCACTCGTCCCCCTCCCTGATGCGCACGAGATGGTAAGCGTTACGAAGGTCCAACTTAGTGAAAAACCTGGCTCCCTGCAGGATCTCGAAGGCTGAAGACATAAGAGGAAGCGGATAACGATTCTTCACTGTTATGTCATTCAGCCCTCGATAATCTATGCAGGGGCGCAGAGACCCGTCCTTCTTCTTGACAAAAAAAAACCCCGCTCCGGCGGGAGAGGAGGAGGGGACTATGGTACCGGCGTCAAGAGCTACAGACAAATAATCTTCGAGAGCCTTACGTTCGGGAGCCGACAGAGAGTATAGTCTACCCCGGGGGGGGGGTGGTTCCCGGAAGGAGATCAATACTACAATCATACGACCGGTGTGGAGGAAGAGAGGTGGCCCTGGACCGACTGAACACCGTGCGCAGATCGTGATATTCCTCCGGCACCCCTGTCAAATCACCAGGCTCCTCCTGTGAAGAAGAGACAGAGGAAACAGGAGGGATAGCAGACATTAAACATTTCACATGACAAGAGACGTTCCAGGAGAGGATAGAATTACTAGACCAATTAATGGAAGGATTATGACAAACTAGCCAGGGATGGCCCAAAACAACAGGTGTAAAAGGTGAACGAAAAATTAAAAAAGAAATGGTTTCACTATGATTACCAGAAACAGTGAGGGTTAAAGGTAGCGTCTCACGCTGAATCCTGGGGAGAGGACTACCATCCAGGGCAAACAAGGCCGTGGGCTCCTTTAACTGTCTGAGAGGAATGTCATGTTCCCGAGCCCAGGTCTCGTCCATAAAACAGCCCTCCGCCCCAGAGTCTATTAAGGCACTGCAGGAAGCTGATGAACCGGTCCAGCGTAGATGGACCGACAAGGTAGTGCAGGATCTTGAAGGAGAGACAGGAGTAGTAGCGCTCACCAGTAGCCCTCCGCTTACTGACGAGCTCTGGCCTTTTACTGGACATGAAGTGACAAAATGACCAGCGGAACCGCAATAGAGACAGAGGCGGTTGGTGATTCTCCGTTCCCTCTCCTTAGTCGAGATGCGGATACCTCCCAGCTGCATGGGCTCAGCACCCGAGCCGGCAGAGGAAGATGGTAGTGATGCGGAGAGGGAGGCGACGGAGAGCGCGAGCTCCTTTCCACGAGCTCGGTGACGAAGATCAACCCGTCGCTCAATGCGAATAGCGAGTTCAATCAAGGAATCCACGCTGGAAGGAACCTCCCGGGAGAGAATCTCATCCTTTACCTCTGCGCGGAAACCCTCCAGAAGACGAGCGAGCAAGGCCGGCTCGTTCCAGCCACTGGAGACAGCAAGAGTGCGAAACTCAATAGAGTAGTCTGTTATGGATCGATTGCCTTGACATAGGGAAGACAGGGCCCTGGAAGCCTCCTCCCCAAAAACAGATCGATCAAAAACCCGTATCATCTCCTCCTTAAAGTCTTGATACTGGTTAGTACACTCAGCCCTTGCCTCCCAGATTGCCGTGCCCCACTCACGAGCCCGTCCAATAAGGAGAGATATGACGTAGGCGACACGAGCAGTGCTCCTGGAGTAAGTGTTGGGCTGGAGAGAAAACACAATATCACACTGGGTGAGGAACGAGCGGCATTCAGTGGGCTCCCCAGAGTAACACGGCGGGTTATTGATTCTGGGCTCCGGAGATTCGAAAGCCCTGGAAGTGGCCGGTGGATCGAGGCGGAGATGGTGAACCTGTTCTGTGAGGTTGGAGACTTGGGTGGCCAGGGTCTCAACGGCATGTCGAGCAGCAGACACTTCCTGCTCGTGTCTGCCTAGCATCGCTCCCTGGATCCCGACGGCTGAGTGGAGAGGATCCGAAGTCGCTGGGTCCATTCTTGGTCGGATTCTTCTGTTATGGTGAGTGAATGAGGACCCAAAAGCGAACTAACTTAAACAGAGCTTCTTTAATAACCAAACATAGGTAGGCTCAGATAGACCGGCAGATTCCGACAGGACAGGACAAGGTTACAGCAAACATGACGATAGTCTGGCTCAGGCATGAAACACAACAAACAAGAATCCGACAAGGACAGGAACAGAAACAGAGAGAGATATAGGGACCTAATCAGAGGGAAAAAGGGAACAGGTGGGAAACGGGGTGAATGGGTAGTTAGAGGAGACAAGGAACAGCTGGGGGAAAGCGGGGGAGAAAAGGTAACCTAACAACGACCAGCAGAGGGAGACAGGGTGAAGGGAAAGGACAGAGACAAGACACAACATGACAGTACATGACAGAGTCATCACATTGTGTTGCTACTTGCTATTGACTTTCCATACTTCACTGTGGACCAATGCAGTTTGACAGGTGGATGAGATATGCAGTACCTGTGAGCTGATCATTATGTGTGTTGAGGAGAAGAGTAGAGTAGAGGAGGGAGGGGAAAAAGGCCATTCACCTCTCTCACTCTACACTCTTAGAAAAAATGTGCTATCTAGAACCAATAAGGGTTCTTTGGCTGTCCCCATTGGATAACCCTTTGAAGAACCCTTTTTGGTTCCAGGTAGAACAATTTTGTTTCGAGGTAGGACGCTTTTGGGTTCCATGTAGAACCCTTTCCACGGAGGGTTATCCTATGGGGACAACCAAAGAACCCTTTTGGAACCTTTTTTTCTACGAGTGTAGGCTGGTCTGCTCCATGGGTCATAGGGAGGTTAAGCTTCCTCTCCCCCCACTGATTATTGAGTGGGTAGATTGGAACAATGGCGAGATGCTATGAGGTTTCCTGAGTGGGTAGAGCGTAGACTGGAACAATGCTGAGGTGCTTTAAGGTTCCCCGGGTGGACAGAGTGTGGACTGGAACAATGCTGAGGTGATTTAAGGTTCCCTGGGTGGGCAGTGTGGACTGGAACAATGCTGAGGTGCTTTAAGGTTCCCTTTGTGGGCAGAGTGTGGACTGGAACAATGCTGAGGTGATTTAAGGTTCCCTGGGTGGGCAGAGTGTGGACTGGAACAATGCTGAGGTGATTTAAGGTTCCTTGGGTGGGCAGAGTGTGGACTGGAACAATGCTGAAGTGATTTAAGGTTCCCTGGGTGGGCAGAGTGTGGACTGGAACAATGCTGAGGTGATTTAAGGTTCCCTTTGTGGGCAGAGTGTGGACTGGAACAATGCTGAGGTGATTTAAGGTTACTTGGGTGGGCAGTGTGGACTGGAACAATGCTGAGGTGATTTAAGGTTCCTTGGGTGGGCAGAGTGTGGACTGGAACAATGCTGAGGTGATTTAAGGTTCCCTGGGTGGGCAGAGTGTGGACTGGAACAATGCTGAGGTGATTTAAGGTTCCCTGGGTGGGCAGAGTGTGGACTGGAACAATGCTGAGGTGATTTAAGGTTCCCTGGGTGGGCAGAGTGTGGACTGGAACAATGCTGAGGTGATTTAAGGTTCCCTGGGTGGGCAGAGTGTGGACTGGAACAATGCCGAGGTTTCCTGAGGTTTCCTCACCTCACTAACTGATGGACAATAGGAAAATGTCAAAGCCCTGTCATTATCCAAAACATTGGTCAGTTAATTGTATAAAGCTGAACGCGGTCATGCAGGTTATTATTTTTTATTGCATTGAAGAAATCCAATGCCTGTTTAGAATAGGAAATGAGAAGAAAAATACATCTAGGAAAGACATCATGCACTGTGTTGTTCACAGCTAAATAACTCTGATTTCAGTAAAACAAAAAAGTTCACTTATGCCCCTGACCACTTTTAAAAGAGAGAAAATGCTCTCGTGCAAAAACAAAACAGCTACACAGCAGTAAATCACGAGGTCAACTCAAGTACACCTCAAAGTCAGACTGTGATTGATGGCTGTAATGTGTTGTCATGGTGATATTCCTCTACCAATTAGTACAGATCTATTGTTGCTCTGTGCTCTTTTAATGATCATGGTGGGCGGGAAATGATGGGCCCCAATATCATTTGTCTTCCTAATCGTGTGTTTATCACTAGCTAGCTCTGTGGTTGGTCCCAGGGGGCGGAGGTTTTAAACCTGTTCTGCTCTCTGTCCTCTTCCCCCTCACCCCTCACCCCTCAACCCTCACTGCAGAACTCCACTCTAAAAGAGAGCCGTCATTAACATGCACAGTGATGTAATGTTAACCCTGTCCAACTACAGGGGCGGAGTGACAGGAATGAATCCTCATTAAAACATGTAATAGCACAATCATGTTACTAAATAGGCCTATATGTTAGGTTGTTAGAGAGCTATGAATCCCTTCTCTAATCATTCCTATGGAGATAAACTATTCCATGAGGCGCTTATTCTGAGGCCTCAGTGTTGTGATATCGAACCACTCCATTCACTTTTAATTGTTTCATTGTAAGGTTAATTGGCTTGTATTGGAGCCAGGGAATCCAATTAGCTTGGTTGTTATTCCCGCTCAATCCACCTATTGATCCCTGTATGTTGATCATGAGTTAAAGTGTTTTTACAAGGTGGGTCAGGAAGTAAACAATAGTTTTAGGCATCTACACATTCCATTGTGTTTCATGCTAATAATTGATTAGTGAAATGTGACCCCATCTAGGATCTTAGATTGATTATCTAAACCAAGTGTTAGTGATGGGGGGGGGGGGGGGGGGATCGATAGTTACATTTCGGGATGTCATTTGTAACGGTATATCATATAGACACAGTATCGAATCGCAATAAAATCACAGTATCGAATCACAATAAAATCACAGTATCGAATCGCAATAAAATCATAGTATCGAATCGCAATAAAATCATAGTATCGAATCGCAATAAAATCACAGTATCGAATCACAATAAAATCACAGTATCGAATCGCAATAAAATCACAGTATCGAATCACAATAAAATCACAGTATCGAATCGCAATAAAATCACAGTATCGAATCGCAATAAAATCACAGTATCGAATCGCAATAAAATCACAGTATCGAATCACAATAAAATCACAGTATCGAATCGCAATAAAATCATAGTATCGAATCACAATAAAATCACAGTATCGAATCACAATAAAATCACAGTATCGAATCACAATAAAATCACAGTATCGAATCGCAATAAAATCACAGTATCGAATCACAATAAAATCACAGTATCGAATCACAATAAAATCACAGTATCGAATCACAATAAAATCACAGTATCGAATCACAATAAAATCACAGTATCGAATCACAATAAAATCACAGTATCGAATCACAATAAAATCACAGTATCGAATCGCAATAAAATCACAGTATCGAATCGCAATAAAATCACAGTATCGAATCGCAATAAAATCACAGTATCGAATCACAATAAAATCACAGTATCGAATCACAATAAAATCACAGTATCGAATCGCAATAAAATCACAGTATCGAATCACAATAAAATCACAGTATCGAATCGCAATAAAATCACAGTATCGAATCACAATAAAATCACAGTATCGAATCGCAATAAAATCACAGTATCGAATCGCAATAAAATCACAGTATCGAATCACAATAAAATCACAGTATCGAATCGCAATACATATAGAATCGTGAGAATTGCAATACCTATTGTATCGTCACCTAAGTATTGTGATAATATCATATCGTGAGGTCCCTGGCAGTTCCCAGCCCTACAAACTGTTTAAGCTGAAACAAATTGTTTAAGCTGAAACATGGTTGCTCTAGCCTACATACTGCAGATGGATGTGGACCCATTCAAATCCATTAAAGGTTTCCTTAGACTAACACAGAAAGAGAGAGAGGGACGGAAAACACACTGAGAGAGGGGTGCAGAGGTGTAGTGGGTTCCATGAACCATAAAATACCAGTTCCCTCCTACCTATAAGGCTGATTCCTACTGCTCTCCCCTGAAGAGGATACAACCCTCCTGGTGGAACAGCAGGCAGCAGACAGGAGGCAGGATACCAGGCAGCTACTGACAGACAGGAGGAAGGATACCAGGCAGCTACTGACAGACAGGAGGCAGGATACCAGGCAGCTACTGACAGACAGGAGGCAGGATACCAGGCAGCTACTGACAGACAGGAGGAAGGATACCAGGCAGCTACTGACAGACAGGAGGAAGGATACCAGGCAGCTACTGACAGACAGGAGGCAGGATACCAGGCAGCTACTGACAGACAGGAGGAAGGATACCAGGCAGCTACTGACAGACACGAGAAAGGATACCAGGCAGCTACTGACAGACAGGAGGCAGGATACCAGGCAGCTACTGACAGACAGGAGGCAGGATACCAGGTAGCTACTGACAGACAGGAGGCAGGATACCAGACAGCTACTAACAGACAGGATACCAGTCAGTTATAGACAGACAGGAGGCAGGATACAAGTCAGCTACTGACAGACAGGAGGCAGGATACCAGACAGCTACTGACAGATAGGCTCACTACATCTCCTCCTCAGGATATAGGACTAAGCCACTCCCAGACTACACTACTGAGTCAGTAGTACTGACATCACCACAGTTTCACAGACCGAGTTATACCATTACAGATTGAGCTATACCATTACAGACTGAGAAATACCATTACAGACTGAGAAATACCATTACAGATTGAGCTATACCATTACAGACTGAGATATACCATTACAGACTTAGATATGCCGTTACAGACTGAGATATACCATTAAAGACTGAGATATAATATTACAGACTGAGATATGACAATACAGCCTGAGATATACCATTACAGCCTGAGATATACCATTACAGACTGAGATTTACCATTACAGACTGAGATATACCATTACAGCCTGAGATATACCATTACAGCCTGAGAAATACCATTACAGCCTGAGATATACCATTACAGCCTGAGATATACCATTACAGACTGAGATATACCATTACAGACTGAGATGCAATGCAGATAGTCTGGGTAGCCATTTGATTAGATGTTCAGGAGTCTTATGGCTTGGGGGTGAAAGCTGTTTAGTAGCTTCTTAGACGTAGACTTGGAGCTTCAGTACTGCCGTTCGGTAGCAGAGAGAACAGTCTATGAGTAGGGTAACTGGAGTCATTTACAATTTTTAGGGTCTTCCTCTGACACTGCCTGGTGCACTACCCTCTGTAGTGCCTTGCGGTCGGAGGCTGAGCAGTTGCCATACCAGGCGGTGATGCAACCGGTCAAAATGCTCTCGATGGTGCAGTTGTATAACTTTTTGAGCATCTGGGGACCCATGCCAAATCTTTTCAGTCTCCTGAGGGGGAAAGGGTGTTGTCGTTCCCTCTTCACGACTGTATTGGTGTGTTTGGACCATGAAAGTTCGTTGGTAAGGAACTTGAAACTCTCAACCTGCTCCACTACAGCCTCGTCGATGTTAATGGGGGCCTGTTCGGCCCGCCTTTACCTGTAGTCCAGCATTATCATCAGGTCTTTTGTAGCATACTGTAACTTTAACAAAGCATTATCATCAGGTCTTTTCTATGATACTGTAACATTATTACAGAATTATCATCAGGTCTTTTCTATGATACTGTAACATTATTACAGAATTATCATCAGGTCTTTTGTAGCATACTGTAACATTATTACAGAATTATCATCAGGTCTTTTCTAGCATACTGTAACATTATTACAGAATTATCATCAGGTCTTTTCTAGCATACTGTAACATTATTACAGAATTATCATCAGGTCTTTTCTAGCATACTGTAACATTATTACAGAATTATCATCAGGTCTTTTCTATGATACTGTAACATTATTACAGAATTATCATCAGGTCTTTTGTAGCATACTGTAACATTATTACAGAATTATCATCAGGTCTTTTGTAGCATACTGTAACTTTAACACAGCATTATCATCAGGTCTTTTCTATGATACTGTAACAGTATTACAGAATTATCATCAGGTCTTTTATAAAATACTGTAACAGTATTACAGAATTATCATCAGGTCTTTTATAAAATACTGTAACATTATTACAGAATTATCATCAGGTCTTTTATAAAATACTGTAACAGTATTACAGAATTATCATCAGGTCTTTTATAAAATACTGTAACATTATTACAGAATTATCATCAGGTCTTTTATAAAATACTGTAACAGTATTACAGAATTATCATCAGGTATTTTCTATGATACTGTAACATTATTACAGAATTATGATCAGGTCTTTTCTATCATACTGTAACAGTATTACAGAATTATCATCAGGTCTTTTATAACATACTGTAACAGTATTACATAATTATCATCAGGTCTTTTCTATCATACTGTAACAGTATTACAGAATTATCATTATGTATTTTATAACATACTGTAACAGCATTACATAATTATCATTATGTATTTTATAAAATACTGTAACATTATTACAGCATTATCATTGTGTATTTACTTCCATACTGAAACATTATTACAGCATTATTCCCAGGTCTTTCAAATGAACCTATATTTATCTAGGCAAGTCAGTTAAGAACATATTTGTATTCATAACGATGGCCTATTATTACAGCATTATCATCAGGTCTTTTCTACCATACCGTAACATGATTACACAATTATTATCATCAGGTACCAACACTGAGGTTCTATTTATTTTCAACAGGGATTGTTTTCTTCCACGTTCATACATTACAGAATTGTGTACAACCATCTGTTATCTAAGGGAAATGGAAAAGAAGGCCAGGATTTTGTTGTAACCAGTGGACCATATACACCTTATAGGTTTGTTTGTATTTCAGTCATCAGACATTTTTATTGTATTAGACAGAACTGTCTAAGTATAAGTAAAAACACAGGAGTGTGAAGGTCATGGAAGATGGATCAAAACCCGGAATAATGGTTGTGTTGACTGATGGATGGATGGAGGGATGGATGGATGGAGAGATGAATGGAGGACTGGAGAAAGATAGACATGGGTGATGGATGGGTGGAGGGAGACATAAATACTGGAGTGTTCCACACACAAAGCATTCTGTCTGGTCAAAAACAATTCACATCATAACAAAATCAGAAAAACATTTTTTTTTGTCTTTAAGAAAAAACAGAATGTCAGAGTTTCCTAATTCAGACAAGCAAGTGAACGTCGCATAATCTGCATCACCCGGTCTTACTGTGATCAAGGCAGCATGGTGCACCTATTAGAAACATTCAGTAGCTGTGCGTGGGCAAAGTCACCGGGGAAGCCAAGCCAGGAAAAAATGTCATATTACAACTTACAGTACCAGTCAAAAGTTTGGACACACCTACCCATTAAAGTGTTTTTCATTATTTTTTGTAGAATAATAGTGAAGACATCAAAACTATTATTAACATACTGTATATGGAATCATGAAGTAACCAAAAAATTGTTAAACAAATCAAAATATATTTTATATTTGAGATTCTTCAAAGTAGCCACCCTTTGCCTTGATGACAGCTTTGCACACTCTTGGCATTCTCTCAACCAGATTCATGAGGTAGTGACCTGGAATGCTTTTCAATTAACAGGTGGGCCTTGTTAAAAGTGAAATTGTGAAATGTCTTTTCTTCTTGATGCGTTTGAGCCAATCAGTTGTGTTGTGACAAGGTAGGGGTGGTATAAAAAAGATAGCCCTATTTGGTAAAAGACCAAGTCTTATTATGACAAGAACAGCTCAAATAAGCAAAGAGAAACAGTCCATCATTACTTTGAGATATGAAGGTCAGTCAATCTGGAAAAGTGCAGTGGCAAAAACCATCAAACGCTATGATGAAACTGGCTCTCATGAGGACCGCCACAGGAAAGGAATACTCAGAGTTACCTCTGCTGCAGAGGATAACTTCATTAGAGTTACCAGCCTCAGAAATTGCTGCCCAAATAAATGCATTACAGAGTTCACTTAACAGACCTATCTCAAAACATCAACTGTTCAGAGGAGACTGTGTGAATCAGGCCTTCATGGTCGAATTGCTGCAAAGAAATCCTAACGGACGCCAACAAGAAGAAGGGACTTGCTTGGGCCAAGAAACACGAGTAATTCGATCGGTGGAAATCTGTCCTTTGGTCTGATGAGTCCAAATTTTAGATTTTTGGTTCCAACCGCCATGTCTTCGTGAGACGCAGAATAGGTGAACGGATGATCTCTGCATCTGTGGTTCCCACCGTGAAGCATGGAGGAGGAGGTGTGATGTGATGGGGTGTTTTGCCGGTGACACGGTCTGTGATTTTTTTGAATTCATTGTACACTTTACCAGCATGGCTACCACAGCATTCTGCAACGAAATGCCATCCCACCTGTTTTGTGCTTAATGGGACTATAATGTGTTTTTGAACAGGACAATAACCCAACACATCTCCAGGCTGTGTAAGGGCTATTTGACCAAGATGGAGAGTGATGGAGTGCTGCATCAGATGACCTGGCCTCCACAATCACCTGACCTCAACCCAATTGAGATGGCTTGCAATGAGTTGGACTGTTGGAAAATCTTTCCAGGTGAAGCTGGTTGAGAGAATGCCAAGCGTGTGCAAAGCTGTCATCAAGGCAAAGGGTGGCTACTTTGAAGAATCTCAAATATAAAATATATTTTAATTTGTTTAACACTTTTTTGGTTGCTACATGATTCCATATGTGTTATTTCATAGTTTGGATATATTCACTATTATTCTACAATGTATAAAATAGTAAAAAATAAAGAAAAACCCTTGAATGAGTAGGTGTGTCCAAACTTTTGACTGGTACTCTCTCTCTCTATATATATATATACAGTGGGGCAAAAAAGTATTTAGTCAGCCACCAATTGTGCAAGTTCTCCCACTTAAAAAGATGAGAGAGGTAGGTACACTTCATCACAGGTACACTTCAACTATGGCAGACAAAATTAGAAAAACAAATCCAGAAAATCACATTGTAGGATTTTTTTATGAATTTATTTGTAAATTATGGTGGAAAATAAGTATTGTCCATGTGCGTGAAATGTCCATGAGTCCATTCCACGCTGCTCCTGGTTACCACGCTGCTTGGTCCTTTTTTGGTGGGTAGTTCTGTAACGGTCGTCATTGGTGGAAGAAGGAGAGGACCAAGGTGCAGCGTGGTAATTGTCCATGTTAATTTTAATAAATAAACTGAACACTGCAATAACCAAAAAACAACAAAGAGAGAGAGAGAGTGAAAAAAACGAAACAGTTCTGTAAGGTGAAGACACACAAAACAGAAAACAATCACCCACAACTCAAAATAGGAAAACAGGCTACCTAAGTATGGTTCTCAATCAGAGACAACGATTGCCAGCTGCCTCTGATTGGGAACCATACCAGGCCAAACACATAGAGATATAAAACATATAACACAAAACATAGAATGCCCACCCCAACTCACGCCCTGACAAAACTAAAATAGAGACATAAAAAAGGAACTACGGTCAGGATGTGACAAAAGGAGAATATCCTTTGTAGGTTTCTCTGATGTTCATCATAATAACACAACCCATCGACCCAGGTTCCTATAGTACCGTTGCTAACAATGTCAGATGGCTACTGGGGGTTGTTGTGGTGTTAGAAGTGTTATGTAAGAGCCTTAGAAGGGTATTTGTGATTTCTTCCCAATATGGTACATGTATGGGAGGAGGGGCTTTTGTCCTCTTGTTATCGTATATTATGTCAGGTCTGTGTTTATGGTTTCTGCTGTTTACAGTAAAGTATTCAGTATTACCTGCATTACAGATGTAGGATCTTAATTTGTCCACCCTGTTGCAGGAAAACTTAACAGGACATTTAAAACTTGGTGTGTATTTAAGGTTTAAAAATACTTTTGAAGTATGTAACTTCCACTTTGAAATTTCAAACTTGATTTTCCCTTATGAAAAATGTATTAACCCCTACAAAAATGGCCGTTAATTCTAATCCACATAATAATTCACATATCTTGTTACTGCTTGATTATTTTCCTGCTATAGCAAACTGGCTAAAATTAAGATCCTACATTTGTATCTTACGCACAATTGAGTCAGTGCCTGTGTTTGTGTGTGTGCCTGAGTGAGTGTGTGTGCGTGCTTGCACGAGCCTGTGTGTGTGAGAGAGATAGACACCTTGTAAAATATTCAGCTCTGATGTTTTCGGATGTTTGTTTGCTGTCACAACTCTTCTTTGTTTGTTGATGAAGGACTGGGGATGGGGGTGGCACCGGAGTTGTGTTTGGGTTCTGTTGAGCTGACCTTTTTAATTGTATTCATTTGTCATTACAGGGTGACATTGCCGGCTTGATGAAACTGAGAAAAATGTCAATACTAAAATATCCTTTATTCGCTAGGTGGGAGGAATGCTGAAGCGCAAAGCTAATGCTGACGTTGCTTCCAGAGGCAGTTTGGAACTCAGTGAGTGTTGCAACGGACAACAGACCATTTTTATGCGCTACACACTTCAGCACTCGGCTTGTGTGACCTACCACTTCGTGGTTGAGCCGTTGTACCTCCTATAAGTTTCAGCTTCACAATAACAGCACTTACAGTTGACCGGGGCAGCTCTAGCAGGGAAGAAATCTGATGAACTGACTTGTTTGAAAGGTGGCATCCTATAATGCTACCATATTGAAAGTCACTGAGCTCTTCAGTAAGGCCATTCTACTGCCAATGTTGCCTATGAAGATTGCATGGCTGTGGGCTCAATTTTACACACCTGTCAGCAACGAGTGTGGCTGAAATAGCTAAATCCACTCATTTGAAGGGGTGTCCACATACTGATCTGTATATAGTGTAGCTAACCAATGTTAGCTGCCATTTTTTGTTAGCTAGCTTACTAGTTATCTACCCAGGCTTGCCAACATTAGCTAGCTAATAAGCTAGTGAATGACATTGTTAACATTAGTGTGTTGCATGTTGGGTGACAGACTAATTAACTTTAGCTATTTGAACAATAAGCGTAGGAGTTGCCTAAAAAGATGTGTTAATGTAATGTTAACTTTACTAACTTGGCAAATTAATTGTAACTTTACCGGCATACAGATTGCATTATTGACAATGGTCCGTTGGCGCAAACTAGCGTTGTGTATTCGCTATGACATGCGTTTTTTTTTACATGTAGCTACAGAACCAGTCAAAAGTTTGGACACACCTTCTCATTCAAGGGATTTTCTTAATTTACTATATTGTAGAATAATAGTGAAGACATCACAACTATGAAATAACACATATGGAATCATGTTGTAACCAAAATGTTTGCTCACTCCTGGCATTCTCTCAACCAGCTTCATGAGGAAATCTTTTCCAACAGTCTTGAAGGAGATCCACATATGCTGAGCACTTGTTGGCTGCTTTTCCTTCACTCTGCAGTGCAAATCATCCCAATCCATAACAATCGGGTGAGGTCAGGTTATTGTGGAGGCCAGGTCATCTGATGCAGCACTCCATCATTCTCCTTCTTAGTCAAATAGCCCTTACACAGCCCTTACACAGCAATTCGGCCATTAAGGCCTGATTTACGCAGTCTTCTCTGAACAGTTGATGTTGAGATGTGTCTGTTACTTGAACTCCGTGAAGCATTTATTTGGGCTGCAATCTGAGATGCAGTTAACTCTAATGAACTTATCCTCTGCAGCAGAGATAATGCTGGGTATTCCTTTCCTGTGGCGGTCCTCATGAGAGCCAGTTTCATCATAGCACTTGATGGTTTTTGCCACTGCACGTTAATAAACTTTAACAGTTCTTGAGATTTTCCGGATTGACTGACCTTCATGTCTTAAAGTAATCAGGGACTGTCATTTATCTTTGCTTATTTGAGCATTTCTTACCATAATATGGACTTGGTATTTTGTATATCTTCTGTATACCACCCCTACCTTGTCACATCACAACTTATTGGCTCAAAAGCATTAAGAAGGAAAGACATTCCACAAATTCACTTTTAACATGGCACACCTGTTGATTAAAATGCATTTCAGGTGACTACTGTCACACCCTGATCTGTTTCATCTGTCTTGTGATTGTCTCCAACCCCCATCTAGTGTCTCCCATTACCTCATGTGTATTTATCCCTGCATTTTCTGTTTGTCTGTCGCCAGTTCGTTCGTCTTGTCCCGTCAAGTCCTACCATCGTGTTCCTGTGCTCTAGTTTTTGCTTTTTCTAATCTTCCCAGTTCTGACCTTTCTGCCTGTCCTGACCCTGATCCTGCCTGCCTTCCTGTACCTGTCTGATTCTGATTTGGATTACGACTCTTTGCCTGCCTTGACCTACCGATTGCCTGCCCCTTGTACTGTAATAATCTCTGAGACTCGTACATCTGCCTCCTCTGTCTGCATCTGGGTCTTAGCCTGAGCCGTGATACTACCTCATGAAGCTGGTTGAGAGAATGCCAAGAGTGTGCAAAGCTGTCATCAAGGCAAAGGGTGGCTACTTTGAAGAATCTCAAATATAAAATATATTTTGATTTGTTTAACACTTCTTTGGTTATTACTTGATTCCATATGTGTAATTTCATAGTTTTGATGTCTCCACTATTCTACAATGTAGAAAATATTTAAAATACAAAAAATAACTTGAATGAGTAGGTGTGTCTCAACCTTTGACTGGTACTGTATATCTGAAAGATAAACGTCCTCTCACTGTCAACTGTGTTTATTTTCAGCAAACTTAACATGTGTAAGTATTTGTATGAACATAACAAGATTCAACAACTGAGACATAAACTGAACAAGTTCCACAGACATGTGATTAACATAAATTGAATAATGTGTCCCTGAACAAAGGGGGGGTCAAAATCAAAAGTAACAGTCAGTATCTGGTGTGGCCACCAGCTGCATTAAGTACTGCAGTGCATTTCCTCCTCATGGACTGCACCAGATTTCCCAGTTCTTGCTGTGAGATGCTACCCCAGTCTTCCACCAAGGCACTGGCCCTTGGTTCTCTCTTAACTGCCCTTGACCAGCACAAAAACATCCTGTGGCGTTCTGCATTAGCATCGAATAGCCCCCGAGATATGAAACTTTTCAGGGAAGTTAGGAACCAATATACACAGACAGTTAGGAAAGCTAAGGCTAGTTTTTTCAAGCAGAAATTTGCATCCTGTAGCACAAACTCAAAAAAGTTCTGGGACACTGTAAAGTCCATGGAGAATAAGAGCACCTCCTCCCAGCTGCCCACTGCACTGAGGCTGGGAAACACAATCACCACCGATCAATCCACTATAATTGAGAATTTCAATAAGCATTTTTCTATAGCTGGCCATGCTTTCCACCTGGCTACCCTTACCCCAGTCAAAAGCCCTGCACTCCCCACAGTAACTCGCCCAAGCCTCCCCGATTTCTTCATCACTCAAATCCAGATAGCAGATGTTCTGAAAGTGCTGCAAAATCTGGACCCCTACAAATCAGCAGGGCTAGACAATCTGGACCCTCTCCTTCTAAAATGATCTGCCGAAATTGTTGCAACCCCTATTACTAGCCTGTTCAACCTCTCTTCCCAAAGATTGGAAAGCTGGTGCGGTCATCCCCCTTTCAAAGGGGGAGACACTCTAGACCCAAACTCAGTGTGTCAAATCGGAGGACCTGTAGTCCGGACCTCTGGCAGTCTCTATGGGGGTGCTACAGGGTTCAATTCTCGTGCCGACTCTCTTCTCTGTATACATCAATGATGTCGCTCTTGCTGCTGGTGATTCCCTGATCCACCTCTACTCAGAAGACACCATTCTGTATACTTCTGGCCCTTCGTTGGACACTGTGATAACTAACCTCCAGACGAGCTTCAATGCCAAACAACTCCCCTTCCGTGGCCTCCAACTGCTCTTCAATACAAGTAAAACTAAATGCATGCTCTTCAACCGATCACTGCCCGCCTGTCCAGCATCACTACTCTGGATGGCTCTGACTTAGAATATGTGGATAACTACAAATACCTAGGTGTCTGGTTAGAATGTAAACTCTTTTTCCAGACTCACATTAAGCATCTCCAATCCAAAATTAAAACTAGAATTGGTGTCCTATTTCGCAACAAAGCATCTTTCTCTCATGCTGCCGAACATATCCTCGTAAGACTGATCATCCTACCGATCCTTGACTTTGACGATGTCATTTACAAAATAGCCTCTAACACTCTACTCAACAAATGCAGATGCAGTGGCATCTCACAGTACGGACATTTGCGGTCCTCGTGCCTCTTTGCAGCATGCATAAGGCACGTTCACGCTGACGATCAGGGACCCTGGGCATCTTTCTTTTGGTGTTGTTCAGAGTCAGTAGAAAGGCCTCTTTAGTGTCCTAAGTTTTCATAACTGTGACCTTAATTGCCTACCGTCTGTAAGCTGTTAGTGTCTTAACGACCATTTCTCAGGTGCATGTGTCACAGAGCCTGGAGTGGTGGGTGCGGAGTCAAGTGCAGAGAGCAGAGGATAATGGGGAAACCGGACTTTATTATGGCCTCCAATATTAACTCCCAAAACAACAGGCGACTAATCAAAAAATATCCAACCCAACACAAGGCACAAACAGACAGGAACACTACACGCCACAACCTCGACTAACAGAAAACAAGCCCGCACAAAAACAGGCGGGCCTAACAGGCTTAAATAGTCCTGAATAGAAACAAAATAAGAGATGGGTGCAACCAATAAGATGTAACAAACAGAAAAGGAAAAGGGGATTGGTGGCAGCTAGTAGACTGCCGACGACGACCGCCGAGCGCCGCCCGAACAGGCAGGGGAGCCATCTCCGGTGGGAGTCGTGACAGCATGTTCATTAATTGTTTATGGGTCATTGAAAAAGCATGGGAAACAGTGTTTAAACCCTTTACAATGAAGATCAGTGAAGATAAAAAAGTGATGTTTCTTTTTTTGCTGAGTTTATGAGAAAGTTCAGGAATTATTTTATTTATTTTTCACATGTTTTTAAAGGAAACTGGAAGGGAGTGGATGGGCACAGGCTGTATGGTGGGTTATGGCCTAGGTAAAGTGGATGGGGACAGGCAGTAGGAAGGGTTAGGGCTTAGGGGGAGTGGATGGGTACAGGCTGTATGGTGGATTATGGCTAAGGTGAAGTGGTAGGGAGTGAATGGGGACAGGCAGTAGGAAGGGTTAGGGCTTAGGGGGAGTGGATGGGGACAGGATATAGGAAGCGTTAGGGTGGAGGAGTGTTAGTCTATTGTCCAAACTTTTATAGGACATGGTGGTGTCTCCATCAAGGATTCTGTCTTTCAGCACTTCTGTTTGGAGGACTGTGAGGAGCGCTGTTCTGTGAAGGGAGTAGTACACAGCGTTATACGAGATCTTCAGTTTCAATTTCTTGCATGTAATAGACTTCATTTCTCAGAACAAGAATAGATTTACGAGTTTTAGAAGAAAGGTCTTTGTTTCTGGCCATTTTGAGCCTGTAATCGAACCGACAATTGCTGATGCTCCAGATACTCAACTAGTCTAAAGGCCAGTTTAATTGCTTCTTCAATCAGGACTACAGTTTTCAGCTGTGCTAACATAATTGCAGAAGGGTTTTCTAATGATCAATTAGCCTTTTAAAATGATACATTTGGATTAGCTAACACAACGTGCCATTGGACACATCAGTGATGGTTGCTGATAATGGGCCTCTGTACGCCTATGTAGATATTCCATAAAAATCAGCCATTTCCAGCTACAATAGTCATTTACAACATTAACAATGTTTACACTGTATTTATGATCAATTTGATGTTATTTTAATGAACAGAAAATGCGATTTTCTTTAAAAAACAAGGACATTTCTAAGTGACCCTAAACGGTAGTGTATATTGTTTTGCACGGATCTTAACTTTTTTCATACATAATGTTTCTGTCATCGTTTCCTATTCCCGAGAACAGCTTCTGGACATCAGAACAGCAATTACTAACCTCAATTTGGATGAGGATTTCTACTTCAATGAATCAGAGGCGAAGGACATACAGCTTATTCCGTACCAGTCCCAAATCCCTTACACTCGGAAGAGCGTGCGGGATACCTGAAGAGAGTCGGGGAGTGGATAAACCGCCTCTACCCTCCGTTCTATTGGTGAACATGCAATCACTGGAGCATGAACTGCATGAGCTCTGTTTGAGACTATCCTATCAACTTGATCTGAAGAACTGTAATACCCTATGTTTCACTGAGTCGTGGCTGAACAAGGAAAATATAAATGTAGCTGTTTTTTTATACAAGCTCAGGTGTCTCTTGTGAACAACAGCTGGTGCGCAATCTCTACTATTAAGGAAGGCTCAATGTTTTGCTCGTGTGAGTCAGAATGCCTCATGAGAAATTGTAGACCACAATATTTACCACGAGTTTAAATCTATAATTTCCGTAGTTATCTATTTACCACCACAAACTGATGCTTTCGCTAAGACCGCACTCAACGAGTTTAATAGGGCCATAAGCAAGCAAAAAAAAAATGCTCACTCAGAGGCAGCGCTCTTAGTGGCAGGTGACTTTAATGCAGGAAAACTTAAATCATTTTGACCTAATTTCTACCAGCATGTCACCTGTACAACTCTATATCAACTTCTAGTGCTTACAAGCAAAAACTCAATACGGAAGTGGTCTGATGCAGATGCTAAGCTATAGGACTGCTTCACTAAAATAGGCTGGAATATGTTCTGGGATTCATCCGATGGTATTGAGGAGTTTACCATATCAGACATGAATAAGTGCATCACCCCCACAGTGATCATAGATATCCCAACCAGAAGCCACGGACTACAGGCAACATCAGCACTGAGCTAAAGCCTAGAGCTGCCTCTTTCAAGGAGTGGAACACTACTCCGGATGCTTATAAGAAATCCCGCTATGCCCACCGAAGAACCATCAAACAGGCAAAGCTTCAATACAGGACTAAGATCAAATCGTCAGATGTGGCATTGCTTGCAAACTTATCACGGTTTACAAAAGAAAAGCCCAGCCGCGTGTTTCCCAGTGCCTATCAGACGAGCTAAATGCCTTCTATGCTCGCTTCTAAGCAAGCAAAACTGAACCATGCATGAGTGCAGCAGCTGTTCCGGGCAATTGTGTGATCACGCTCTCCATAGCCGATGTAAATTAGACAGACGGTTTACCAGACATGTACTCAGAGCATGCACAGACCAGACATTTTCAACCTCTCCCTGACCAAGTCTGTAATACCTACATGTTTCAAGCAGACCACCATAGTCCCTGTGCCAAAGAATGCCAAGATAACCTGTCTAAAGGACGCACAGCACTCACATCTGTAGCCATGAAATTATTTGAAGGCTGGTCATGGCTCACATCCACACTATCATCCCAGACACCCTGGACCCACACCAATTCACATGCAACACCCTGTTCATATTACCTCAATCACCTCAACTACCTTGAACCCCAGAACATTGACTCGGTGTACTGGTACTCATTGCATATAGCCTCATTTTTTAAAATTGTTTTACATTTTCCTTTTTAAAATTTGTTATAGTTTTCACGTCCTATTACTCACTCACTTTCAAAAGCAGCATGCATGTTCCAGTGACGTTTTATCTTGGGGATGTCCTTGCACTTGAAAGACATCCCCACAGAGTTGAATAGGTGATCCAATGTGGTCCTGCAGCAGCTCAGTTGGTAAAGCAAGGCACTCACAATGCCAGGTTTAGGGGTTTGTTTCCCCTGCCTTGGTATATTGAATAAAAGTAATTTGAGTCATATCTAGATTGTAAATGTTTTTAATATAAATATTAGTTTGATAGTCTCTTCAAGTCTGATTTTTAAAACAAGTCTAAATACAGTATCTTCAAATACCAGTCATTGGTAGATTCCAGCTTCAAAAAGCTGTTCTCTCAGGAATCTCATTTAACTTGTAGAATTCCTTATACTAAGATGTAATAACTATGTAAGATAACTCAAGACAAATAAAACCAAGCTTCTTATAACAAGCTAAACAGTCTAAACTAGTCAGCACTTGATAAGTACAGTACCAGTCAAAAGTTTGGACACACATACTCATTCAAGGTTTTTCTTTATTTTGACTATTTTCTACATTATAGAATGATCGTGTAGTAACCAAGAAAGTGTTATACAAATCAAAATAAATGTTATATTTGCCTTGATGACAGCTTTGCACACTCTTGGCATTCTCTCAACCAGCTTCAACAGGACTGCTTTTCCAACAGTCTTAAAGGAATTGAGCACTTGTTGGTTGCTTTTCCTTCACAATGCGATCCAACTCATTCTCAATTGGGTTGAGGTCAGGTGATTGTGGAGGCCATCTTCTTGGTCAAATAACCTTTACACAGCCTGGAGGTGTGTTGGGTCATTGTCCATTGAAAAACAAATGAAAAGCAAACCAGATGGGATGGCGTATCGCTACAGAATGCTGTGGTAGCCATGCTGGTTAAGTGTGCTACAGATGCGGAGATCATCCTTTCACCTATTCTGCGTCTCACAAACACACAGCGGTTGGAACCAAAAATCAGAATTTGGGACTCATCAGACCAAAGGACAGATTTCCACCAGTCTAATGTCCATTGCTCGTGTTTCTTGGTCCAAGCAAGTCTCTTCTTCTTATTGGTGTCCTTTAGTAGTGGTTTCTTTGCAGCAATTCGACCATGAAAACCTGATTCACAAAGTCTCCTCTGAACAGTTGATGTTGAGATGTGTCTGTTACTTGAACTCTGTGAAGCATTTATTTGGGCTGCAATCTGAAGTGCAGTTAACTCTAATGAACTTATCCTCTGCAGCAGAGATAATGCTGGGTATTCCTTTCCTGTGGCGGTCCACATGAGAGCCAGTTTCATCATAGCACTTGATGGTTTTTGCCACTGCACTTGAAGAAACTTTAAAAGTTCTTGAAATTTTATGGATTGACTGAACTTCATGTCTTAAAGTAATGATGGACTGTCATTTATCTTTGCTTATTTGAGCTGTTCTTGCCATAATATGGACTTGGTATTTTACCAAATAGGGTTATCTTCTGTATACCACCCCTACCTTGTCACAAAACTGATTGGTTCAAACACATTAATAAGAAGGAAAGACATTCCACAAATTAACTTTTAACAAGGAACAACTGTTAATTGAAATGCATTCCACGTGACATTCCAGGTCCCTTCATGGTTGAGAGAATTCCAAGAGTGTGCAAAGCTGTCATCAAGACAATGGGTGGCTATTTTGAAGAATCTCAACTATATCTATTTTTTATATTTTTTATATATATATATTATAACACTTTTTTTGTATACTACTTGATTCCATATGTGTTATTTCATATTTCATAGTTTTGATGTCTTATTCTACAATGTATAAAATTGTACAAATAAAGACTAAAACCCTTGGATGAGTAGGTGTGTCCAAACTTTTGACTGTACTGTAAAACATTCTTAAAATTATATAATATGATTTTAAAGTATGAATGCAGGAAAATCAGGCTTGTTCAGATTTTTTTTTTTTTTTTTTTTTTTTTACAGTGTTGAAACAAAAGGGCTATCCTATGGGCACAGCTGAAGAACCCTGTTGGAACCCTTTTCTTCTAAGAGTACAACCTATAACTGGCTTCTATTCCACATATTCTCTCCAAAAGCTCACATCTTGGTCATATTAGGTTGTTCTAAGTTATCAATCACTTCAAATTCCCCATTGTCAATTCCGTCAATGGTGTGGAGGTGGTGTCCCTTCATGTTGTGGAAGCAGTAGGCACAGTGTGCAGTAGCCACGGGTACCACCTTGGAGAAGTTGGAGAAGTTCACTCTGTACTTGCCCTCTTTGTTGCGGGAGATGATGGGCAGGAAGTTGTAACCCCACATGATTTCCTGAGGGATGAAGGAAGTCCTGACCTGGCAGGCTGAGTTGGTGGACTCGGTTGTGCCGTCCAGAAAGACCACCAGCTCAAACTCTTGCTTATGGAGTGTGTCCACTGCCATCTCAAAGAAAGGGCTAGTATTGTCAATCACATGGTAGAGTGTGAGAGGGCACACAAAAAAGAGGTTGTCCTTCCCAGCGTCCACCACGAACTCAATGTTCACCTGGTCCATGATGATTGTCTCCCCGTCGGGTTTGATGGTTGTCCTCAACAGCTTGCCGTAGATCTGGCTCCCGATCATCAGGGTCTTGCGCAAGTTGGCCACTCTTATCATGAGGCAAAGGAAGTCCTTCTTAGGACAGATGACAGCCATCTCACTGAATGTGATGGTCTTGGCCCTTTTCTTAGGGATGGAGATCTTGGCCAGGATGACTCCACACATGAAGCAGTTGATGATGTTACCTATGAGGTACTGGATAATGATGAGGGTTACAGCACCAGAACAGAAAGGGGTGATGGCACGTCCACCGTACCCGATGCTGGTCTGTGTCTCCAGGGAGAAGAGGAATGCTGTAATGAGATTGTAGACGTTGTCCACACAGGGGATGTGGCCTTTCGAGGGGTTCTGCCACGTCAGGTCCCCGTTGTTCCGGGCAATCCAGAACCACAGCAGTCCAAATATGAACCAGCTCAGGGTGAAGGAGGCGATGAAGAAGAAGAGGACAAAGCGCCAGCGGAACTCTACGAAGGTCGTCCAGAAGTCCAAGAGGAAGGCAAAATGGTTGCCGTACTTCACATTGCCGAATTCAATGTTGCAGCGCCCATATTTGGTCACCAGCCGGGTTCTGCGGATTCTTCGCTCCACCAGGTGGTCATGGATACGCTTCCGGATGCCAAACACCATTTTCTGGGACCTGTAGAGAGAAGAACAATTTGTTTGTGAAATAGTTTATGTTTTACGCCCTTTAATTCTTAAACACAAGGTAAAAGTCCTGCTGACCTTAATTATCATCAAAATATCATTATATGAAACAACTTAGTAGCACAAACACATACAGTACCTGACCCAGCCATTATTCTTGTTACTTAACTGTAAAGTGTTGCTTTAGTTACTAGCAGTTGCTATGCATCACTTGCACATTTTCATCTGCACTTAAATCCTGGGTACATGCCATAGCTAAGACTCAGATGATTTTACCATCATCCATTAGCCTTTATTATGTTTAAATCAGTGAGTTTGACTGTAAAATGTCATATTTTGTATTGACCATAAACTAAATTAGTGTCAATGAGTTTGTTTAGTGTCTCTTGCACAAGGGTAGGCCTGGTTTAGGAGATTATTGTGACATAGCCACAGTTGTAAATGTGGTTGGTATTGGTATTTGGGCTGAGATATGCAGGTGTAGACCTGGTTTATATTAGTATTGGGACTCAGTCAAAAGTGTAGACCTGGTTTGTAGGCTTACTGGAGCTGAGGTACAGGGGTAGTCCTGGTGGTACAGTTAATGAGTATTCAGGCTTCGGCACATGTAGAGATGGCTTAGTTAACTAATTGGGTTCAGGTGCAGACTTTGTAGCTATGTAAATTGGAGCTGAAGTATAGGTGTAGATCTAGTTTATATGAATATTGGGGATGAAATGCAGAAATACAGAGGTCACATGACTAAGATTTGCAAATAACAGGGTTGGAATGTGCAGCCAATAGCTGGATATGGTGTCTTGGTGTCTTGGGGAATTCAGGCCTACGGAAAGTGGGTAACAGGGTTGAGGTAGGCAAGTAACAGGGATGAGATGTACAGGCAAAGACAATGTCAGAAATACTGCATGGTTGATTTCTGCACAATGTTTACCTGTGCGTGCTGTAGTAAAGTGGAGCTGTTTTGTTCAAATTAAATGATGTCCTATGCCAATTGTCATGATGAACAGAGTTTGGAACCCCTTTTTATTGAACTGCTACAGAATGAAAAGTATTGATTTCGATACTCACATGGATGACAATATTAAAGGTCGATCTATGGTGGACAATAATAAGTATTGTGAAAGCTGATTTGCATGTATATGAACTAACCTATTAAGATTGTAAAATGTGAAAAACTTCAATAAACTTTTTTTTTAAGCACAGGAACTGGGGTCTATAAGAAAGTAGGGAAGTTTGGTCTAGGATATGTGTGTATCAGAACTTGACTGTATCAATATTAGGGTATTGGTATGTGGGTGTTAGGGCATTGTGTAACAGGGCTGGAGTGCATGGGTAATTGGGTTTGGTGTGTGGGTAAGCAGGCTGAGGAATTCAGAAAGTATTCACACCCCTTGACTTTTTTCACATTTTGTTGTGTTAGAGAATGAATTGAAAACAAATTAAATTGAGATTTTGCGTCACTGGCTTACACACAATACCCCGTAGTGGAATCATGTTTTTCAATGTTTATGTTTTTTTTTGTTGTTTACAAATGAATTAAAAATGAAAATCAGAAATGTCTTGAGCCACTAAGTATTCCACCCCTTTGTTATGGCAAGCCTAAATAAGTTCAGGAGTAATAATTTGCTTAACAAGTCAAATCAAATCCAATTGTATTGGTCACATACACATATTTGGCAAATGTTATTGGGGGTGTAGCGAAACGCTTGTAATTTTCAATTGCTCTAGGGGGTGCGAACCAAGGATCCAATTCGGGAATGTCGTATTCCTGATCATAATGCTGGTGAGTTACCGTAGCTCTGATATCCAAAAGTTGTTTCCGGGCTGTATGTAATAACACAAAAAACGTTCTGGGCTAATAATATAAGAAATAACACACAAAAAATACTGCAAAGTTGCTTAGGAGCTAGAAGCAGAGCTGCCATGTCTGTCGGCGCCATCTTTCACAAGTCACATAATAAGTTGCATGGATTCACTCTGTGTGCAAGAATATAGTGTTTAACAAGATTTTTGAATGACTACCATCTCTGTACCCCACACATATAATTGTTTGTAAGGTCCCTCAGTCGAGCATTGAATTTTGAACACAGATTCAAAGACAAAGTTCAGGGAGGTTTCGCAAAGAAGGGCACCTATTGGTAGATGGGTAAAACAAAAAACAGACATTGACTATCCCTTTGAGCATGGTGAATTTATTAACTACACATTGAATGGTGTATCAATACACCCAGTCACTACAAACATACAGGCATTCTTCCTAACTCAGTTGCCAGAGAGGAAGGAAACTGCTCAGGGATTTCACCATGAGGCCAATGGTGACTTTACAACAGTTAGAGTTTACTGGCTGTGATAGGAGAAAACTGATAATGGATCAATAACATTGTAGTTACACCACTATACACTATACAAATATTCCAAAGCATGCATCTGTTTGCAACAAGGCACTAAAGTAATACTGCAAAAAATGTGGCAAAGAAATTATATTTTTGTCCTGAATAAAAAGTGTTATTTTTGGGGCAAATCCAACACAACACATTACTGAGTACCACTCTCCATATTTTCAAGCATAGTGGTGGCTGCATCATGTTATGGTATGCTTATGATGGTTAAGAACGGGAGTTTTTCTGGATAAAAAATAAACGGAATCAAGCTAAGCACAGGCAAAATCCTAGAGGAAAACCAGGTTCAGTCTGCTTTCCACCAGACACTGGGAGATTAATTCACCTTTCAGCAGGACAAAAACGAAAATACAATGCCAAATATACACTGGAGTTGCTTACCGAGACGACATTGAATGTTCTTGAGTGGCCTAGTTACAGTTTTGACTTAAATCGTCTTGAAAATCTATGGCAAGACTTGAAAATAGCTGTCTATCAATGATCAACAACCAATTTTGATGGAGCTTTAATTTTTTTTTTAAGAATCGTGAGCAAATGTTGGACGATCCAGTTGTGCAAAGCTCTTTGAAACTTACCCAGAAGGACTCACAGCTGTAATCGCTGCCAAAGGTGATTCTAACATGTATTGACTCAGGGTTGTGAATACTTAAGTAAATGAGATATTTCTGTATTTCATTTTCCATAAATTAATTTTCAATACATTTGGTTTTCAATTAACGTTTTCACTTTGTTATTACGGGGTATTTTGTAGGTAGGTGAGAATATGTCATCCATTTTGAAATTAGGTTGTAACACAACAAAATGTGAAATAAGTTAAAGGGACATGTAGGTATTAGGGCTGAAGAATATAGGTAAATGTCTGTTCATTTCATTATAGGCAGTGCACTGGATATTCCCATCGGTCACAATTGTGACCAAGAGTAAAACACACTTTTTTACATACTTTTCAGTATAAAAAACTATATGGATTACATGTTAGGGTTACTAATGGCATAAGATTTGTCTGGGGAATATTTGGGAACAAATGGGTTAAATTCTGTAATCCTGGACACAAGCCATAGATAAGACCCCAAGTCATTACAGAAGAAAATTATTTGTTGAAATATTTCGCTCCACTGGCCCAAATCAGTCAGATAACCATACCCTCCCTAAAACCAGCCTACTACAACCATATAACTGTCATGTTCTGACCTTAGTTCCTTTGTGATGTCTTTGTTTTAGTATGGTCAGGGCGTGAGTTGGGTGGGCAGTCTATGTTATTTTTTCTATAATTTGGTATTTCTGTGTTTGGCCTGGTATGGTTCTCAATCAGAGGTAGCTGTCAATCGTTGTCCCTGATTGAGAACCATACTTAGGCAGCCTGTTTTCACCCTTGAGTTGTGGGTGATTATATTTTCTGTTCAGTGTTTTTTCAGCACCTACAGGACTCCTCGTTTGTCGTTTTATTGTTTTGTTCCAGTGTTCAATTATTTTATAAAATAATTTGGACACTTACCACGCTGCGGATTGGTCCTCCTCTTCTTCCACCTACGATGACCGTTACAGAATCACTTCATATAAACTGGCACTCTCATATTAATCCCTGGTAGGTTATAGAAGAAGTGTTTGATGGATGGAAGTGTTTGATGGATGGTCTCTAGCAAGATTAGTGGCATAGGAGCTTTCTGAATAAATCTGTCCCGTGTTGCTGCCAAACTATGCCAAATAGTTGGATGGTGGTGCGCTTGTTAGGAAGTGTTAAGTCAGTGCCGTAAACCGGTGCGTTTGTTTCTATGCTCAAAGCTTTGAAATGTCCTATATTTCACAAACAGAAATCCGATAGTCACGCACTATTCTTTGTTGTGAAGCTTTTCTCATTGTATCTCGCAAAGCCTTTCACACCTATTCATTATCTCTTCCACATTGTTACTGTAAGGTGATATAACAAATGCTTAGATCATCGTGAGGTTTACTTTGATACGATGCTTGGCTGATGCTTTTCAGTAATCTAATTTTGAAATTGAGTAATCATTTTAATAGTACTGTGCGGTTCAGTTGTCATTGTCAATAATATTGTAACTCTTCAACAATTAATGATTTCCCCAGGAAAACGTTATAATAATTTATCGAAGGGGTGTTACACAGTGTACTGCAACCAATGCCAAGGTAATAGGGGCCATTTCCACTCTTGTAATCATTGGTTTGTGAATAATTGCAATGTTATGACTACACTTATTCACATTTGGATGCAAATTATTCACTTAATATTTACGTGTTATAATTTACGTCTACGGTGAGAGGTCAGAAAGTTCACAAATTATTTTCCCCTTTTGCGAGAGGGACCATGGCTACTGTAAATATACAAAGAAAACAATAACAATAATGAAAAACTATCCCTCTAAAGACCATTTCCTTTCAATGTTAATATCCTCAACAGTATAAAATACTACACTACTAGACCTGCTACACACCACCTGCATACAAAGTTTGGACTCAGATTAGTCAAAAAACATACAATATGTTTACTGTCAGACATGCCACCATTCACTAATAGTGTTTTTGTGAACAGTGCTTCTTGGAAACAAGAACATTAGTAAAATGGCATTTTAAAAGATATGTACCACTTATGTTAAGAGAGAGTGTCCGTAGTACAACAAGCGCACCATAGCCTCAAAGTGGGTACATATCAACATAATGTATATCATCGCTACACTGTTATAACGGGAGAATACAAAGTTAAGTTTTCACTCACTGGATGATAATGGTTCAACTAAGATGAGGTCCTCACTCAAACAGAGCTTACCTGTCAGTGTGTAAACTATGCAAATCCAAAGATGTATTGCACCGTGGTTGCCCTCGGTCTCTGTCTCTCTCTCAGCCAGTCTCTGATGGTGTGTCCTCTGAACTAGTTAGTGTTCTGACACCTCTCGCAATGCTACACCTGTGTGCTTTTATACAGCCTTGTACTGGTGGGACTGGAATCACTTCAGGTGATGTTTACACGCACACAAACACAAAGTACCGGTACCACCCTCCAGCAGGGCTGTTGAGTGGGTATGTGTTTACCCCACACTGGTAGCCAGGGCCAGCCTGAATACCCTCTGCTACACCACCACTGTCTTGGCACACATACACACACACACACACACACACACACACACACACACACACACACACACACACACACACACACACACACACACACACACACACACACACACACACACACACGCTTGAATTTGCCGTTGATGGGGTAAATAAAGATATTATACATTCATGCTACACACACATCACAACTGCTTTGCTAGCTAAATACTGCACAATTTAAAGACTTGCCACCCAATCCCCCCTTCCCCAAAACAAGTGTAAATATTGGACTATAAATCGTGCCTTCCTGTATTGTTCATTGGACGGTGTATACCATGTGTAGGTCTAAAGGAAGCTGTGTGCCGCTGTTTACAATTCACACACACACACACACACACACACACACACACACACACACACACACACACACACACACACACACACACACACACACACACACACACACACACACACACACACACACACACACACGCACACACGCACGCTTGAATTGGCTGTTGATGAGGGAAATAGAGATCCTGATTTGTAGCCAGATTTTGTGATAATACGCATGCCACATGAGTAGTATCTGCTGGCAGTGATTGTAGTTTGGCTATTGCATCATGTGAGGCTTTTTTAGTCGTTCATGTTGGATGGCTTTCTGGTCTCTCTTGATGTTCAGGACCGGTGTGCTGTTGAGGGAAATGTCAATGAGGATTAACATAAGAAGAGGGAAGGACAGGTTACAGGATGATATTCCACAACACATTGGCTCAGCAGCATTCAAAATAAAACATCACAGTGAGGGCCTCACTCGCCAGCCCTCTGCTATCACTAATGTGTGTGTAGGGCAGCCCAGCCCCCTAAGTTACTCTTATCAACTGTATGGAAAAGGTTTTATCGTCTTCTCAGGAATTCAGCCTTCTCTGTGTTGCTCTTGACAGCTCCCATTCTGTCACACCTCTTTGAAGCAGAGGTGTTGTTGTCTTTCCGTCCAGTAGGCCTGATATCTGATTGGTAGTATTACTCAACAGTTATACTATTGGTCAACAACTCAGATGTTATAAGAAAATATACATACAGTGGGGCAAAAAAAGATTTAGTCAGCCACCAATTGTGCAAGTTCTCCCACTTAAAAAGATGAGAGGCCTGTAATTTTCATCATAGGTACACTTCAACTATGACAGACAAAATGAGAAAAAAAATTCCAGAAAATCACATTGTAGGATTTTTAATGAATTTATTTGCAAATTATGGTGGAAAATAAGTATTTGGTCAATAACAAAAGTTTATCTCAATACTTTGTTATATACCCTTTGTTGGCAATGACAGAGGTCAAACGTTTTCTATAAGTCTTCACAAGGTTTTCACACACTGTTGCTGGTATTTTGGCCCATTCTTCCATGCAGATCTACTCTAGAGCAGTGATGTTTTGGTGCTGTTGCTGGGCAACATGGACTTTTAACTCCCTCCAAAGATTTTCTATGGGGTTGAGATCTGGAGACTGGCTAGGCCACTCCAGGACCTTGAAATGCTTCTTACGAAGCCACTCCTTCGTTGCCCGGGCGGTGTGTTGGGATCATTGTCATGCTGAAAGACGCAGCCACGTTTCCTCTTCAATGCCATTGCTGATGGAAGGAGCTTTTCACTCAAAATCTCACGACACATGGCCCCATTCATTCTTTCCTTTACATGGATCAGTCGTCCTGGTCCCTTTGCAGAAAAACAGCCCCAAAGCATGATGTTTCCACCCCCATGCTTCATAGTAGGTATGGTGTTCTTTGGATGCAACTCAGCATTCTTTGTCCTCCAAACACGACGAGTTCAGTTTTTACCAAAATGTTATATTATGATTTCATCTGACCATATGACATTCTCCCAATCTTCTTCTGGATCATCCAAATGCTCTCTAGCAATATTCAGACGGGCCTGGACATGTACTGGCTTAAGCAGGGGGACACGTCTGGCACAGCAGGATTTGAGTCCCTGGCGGCGTAGTGTGTTACTGATGGTAGGCTTTGTTACT
Organism: Oncorhynchus mykiss; assembly: GCF_057628025.1. Lineage (NCBI taxonomy): Eukaryota > Metazoa > Chordata > Actinopteri > Salmoniformes > Salmonidae > Oncorhynchus > Oncorhynchus mykiss. Next base: position 34,364,423 of record NC_143048.1, read on the forward strand.
TTGGTCCCAGCTCTCTGCAGGTCATTCACTAGGTCCCCCGGTGTGGTTCTGGGATTTTTGCTCACCGTTCTTGTGATCATTTTGACCCAACGGGGGTAGATCTTGCGTGGAGCCCCAGATCGAGGGAGATTATCAGTGGTCTTGTATGTCTTCCATTTCCTAATAATTGCTCCCACAGTTGATTTCTTTAAACCAAGCTGCTTACCTATTGCTGATTCAGTCTTCCCAGCCTGGTGCAGGTCTCTCTCTACTTCTCTCTCTCTCTCTCTCTGCGTTCCTCTCTCCCTCTCTCTGTCTCCGCATTTCTCTGTCTCTGTCTTTCTCGCTCACCCTCTCTCTCTCTGCGTCTCCCCCCCCTCCCCCCCCCAGGGACTCTTGGGGGCATCTCTCTCTCTCTCTGATCATGCCTAGAATAATGCCTGTAATGCTATTATTTTCTGGTGACTTTAGCAGTATGCCTTGTATGTGAATCCATTCCTTTTACAATGATATTAAAAATGCACTATGCAGAAATATCTCCACCATTTCCAGGATGCAAAATGTGAAAAAAACAAGAAATAAGACACAAAAAACTGAAAACTTAAGCGTGCATAACTATTCTCCCCCCAAAAGTCAATACTTTGTAGAGCCACCTTTGCAGCAATTACAGCTGCGAGTCTCTTGAGGTATGTCTCCATAAGCTTGGCAGATCTGGCCACTGGGATTTTTGCCCAAAACTGCTCCAGCTCCATGTTGGATGGGTTCCACTGGTGTACAGCAATCTTTAAGTCATACCACAGATTCCGAATTGGATTGAGGTCTGGGTTTGACTAGGCCATTCCAAGACATTTAAATGTTTCCCGTGAAACCACTCGAGTGTAGCTTTAGCAGTATGCTTAGAGTCCTTGCCCTGCTGGAAGGAGAACCTCCATCCCAGTCTCAAATCTCTGGATGACTGAAACAGGTTTCCCTCAAGAATTTCCCTGTATTTAGCACCATCCATCATTCCTTCAGTTTCCCAGTCCCTGCAGATGAAAAACATCCCCAGAGCATGATGCTGCCACCACCATACTTCACTGTGGGGATGGTAATCTCGGGGTGATGAGAGGTGTTAGGTTTGCGCCAGACATAGCGTCTCAATTTTAGTCTCATCTGGTCAGTGCCTTCTTCCAATGTTTGGGGAGTCTCCCACATGCCTTTTGGCGAACACCAAATGTGTTTGCTTTCTTTAACTTCTTGACGCTACCCATCCCTTAAGCGGGATAATTGTGATCAGCAACCGCTGAATAGCATAGCGCCACAGTCAAATAATATGACTAAAAAATATTCATATTCATGAAATCACAAGTGCAATATTGCAAAACACAGTTTAGCATTTTGTTAATCCACCTGTCGTCTCAGATTTTGAAATTACGTTTTACAGCATAACAATCCAAAGTGTTTGGGTAAGTTTATCGATAGTATGACAAAACATTAAGAACACTTAAACATCAGGAAGCTTGGTCACGAAAATCAGAAAAGCAGAAAAGCAATCAAATTAATTGTTTACCTTTGATGATCTTCGGATGTTTTCACTCACAAGACTCCCAGTTACACAACAAATGTTCCTTTTGTTCCATAAAGATTATTGTTATATCCAAAATACCTCGGTTTGTTTGACACGTTATGTTCAGAAATCCACAGGAAAGAGAGGTCACGACAACGCAGACGAAAATTCCAAATAGTTTCCATAATGTCCACAGAAACATGTCAAAATATTTTTTAAGTAATTAATTTGCATTTTTTTGCATGACATAAGTATTTGATCACCTACCAACCAGGAAGAATTCCGGCTCTCACAGACCTGTTAGTTTTTCTTTACCTGTTAGTTTTTCATTACCTGTATTAATTGCACCTGTTTGAACTCGTTACCTGTATAAAAGACACCTGTCCACACAGACTCCAACCTCTCCGCAATGGCCAAGACCAGGGAGCTGTGTAAGGACATCAGGGATACAATTATAGACCTGCACAAGGCTGGGATGGGCTACAGGACAATAGGCAAGCAGCTTGGTGAGAAGGCAACAACTGCTGGCGCAATTATTAGAAAATGGAAGAAGTTCAAGATGACGGTCAATCATCCTCGGTCTGGGGCTCCATGCAAGATCTCACCTCGTGGGGCATCAATGATCATGAGGAAAGTGAGGGACCAGCCCAGAATTACACGGCAGTAGCTGGTCAATGACCTGAAGAGAGCTGAGACCACAGTCTCAAAGAAAACCATTAGTAACACACTACGCTGTCATGGATTAAAATCCTGCAGCGCACGCAAGGTCCCCCTGCTCAAGCCAGCGCATGTCCAGGCCCATCTGAAGTTTGTCAATGACCATTTGGATGATCCAGAGGAGGAATGGGAGAAGGTCATGTGGTCTGATGAGACAAAAATAGAGCTTTTTGGTCTAAACTCCACCCGCCGTGTTTGGAGGAAGAAGAAGGATGAGTACAACCCCAAGAACACCATCCCAACCGTGAAGCATGGAGGTGGAAACATAATTCATTGGGGACGCTTTTCTGCAAAGGGGACAGGACGACTGCACCTTATTGAGGGGAGGATGGTTGGGGCCATGTATTTAGCGAGATCTTGGCCAACAACCTCCTTCCCTCAGTAAGAGCATTGAAGATGGGTTGTGGCTGGGTCTTCCAGCATGACAACGACCCGAAACACACAGCCAGGGCAACTAAGGAGTGGCTCAGTAAAAAGCATCTCAAGGTCCTGGAGTGGCCTAGTCAGTCTCCAGACCTGAACTCAATAGAAAATCTTTGGAGGGAGCTGAAAGTTCATATTGCCCAGCGACAGCCCCGAAACCTGAAGGATCTGGAGAAGGTCTGTATGGAGGAGTGGGCCAAAATCTCTGCTGCAGTGTGTACAAACCTGGTCAAGAACTACAGGAAACGTATGATCTCTGTAATTGCAAACAAAGGTTTCTGTACCAAATATTAAGTTCTGCTTTTCTGATGTATCAAATACTTATGTCATGCAATAAAATGCAAATGAATTACTTAAAAATCATACAATGTAATTTTTGGGATTTTTGTTTTAGATTCCGTCTCTCACAGTTGAAGTGTACCTATGATATAAATTAAAGACCTCTACATGCTTTGTAAGTAGGAAAACCTGCAAAATCGGCAGTGTATCAAATACTTGTTCTCCCCACTGTATATAATCGATAATATATCAACCGCAAATGTCTTTCACAGTTGGAGAGGGATAAGCAATGGCTGCCCAAACTCTGTTGCGCGAGTAAAACTCATGTGACCACTTAACCCGATATTATCGTTCTGGCTAATTTTTCAAAATAAAAGCCTGAAACTATGTCTGAAGACTGTTGACACCTTGAGGAAGCGATAGGAAAAGGAATCAATAAATTACTAATTTGTTCCATAAAGTTCCATAATTTATGTCCAAAGAGCCACTTGTTGTTAGCGTGTAGCCCAGTAATCGATCTTCATGAGGCACGAGCATTTCATCCAGACAAAAAGTTCCATTACAGTCCTTTAGAAACATGTCAAACAATGTATGGAATCAATCGTTAGGATGTTTTTAATATAAAACATCAATAATGTTCCAACCGGAGAATTCCTTTGTCTTCAGAAAAAGCACTGGAACGCGAGGTAACTCTGTCGGGAGCGCGTCTTGAGACCGAGGCACTCTGCCAGACCACTGACTCAAACAGGTCTCATGAGCCCCTCCTTTATAGTAGAATCCTCATTCAAGTTTCAAAAGACGGTTGACATCTAGTGGAAGCCCTAGGAAGTGCAACCTCATCCATATCTCAATGTGTACTCAGTAGGCCAAGCTTTGAAAAACTACAAACCTCAGATGTCCCACTTCCTGGTTGATTTTTTCTCAGGTTTTTGCCTGCCATATGAGTTCTGTTATACTCACAGATATCATTCAAACAGTTTTAGAAACTTCACAGTGTTTTCTATCCAATACTAATAATAATATGCACATATTAGCATCTGGGACAGAGCAGGAGGCAGTTCACTCTGGGCACGCTATTCATCCAAAAGTGAAAATTCTGCCCCTATCCCAAAAAGGTTAGATTTAGTGTTAGGGTTCGATTTAGTGTTAGGGTTAGAATTAGTGTTACGGTTCAATTTAGTGTTAGGGTTCGATTTAGTGTTAGGGTTAGATTTAGTGCTAGGGTTAGATTTAGTGTTAGGGTTAGAATTAGTTTTAGGGTTAGAATTAGTGTTAAGGTTAGATTTAGTGTTAGGGTTAGAATTAAGTGTAGGGTTAGGAGCTAGGGTTAGGGTTAAGGTTAGGTTATCGGATGAGGGTTAGGGTTACGGTTAGGGTCAGGGTCAGGTTTAGGATTAGGGGTTAGAGGAAATTGGATTTTGAATGGGACTGAATTGTGTCCCCACAAGGTTAGCTATACAAGACTGTGTGTGTGCGTGTCTGTGTAGAGGTCCAAACCACTGACCTCAAAGAAAGGCTTAGTCTGAATATTTCAATGCTGCCCTCTCTCTCTCCCCCTGCTTGTCACCCTTTCCACCCCTCACCCACTTCCCCCCTCTTTGACTGCAGTGTTGTTGTAGTGAGCGTGTGTAAGAGATGCATGTGTGTGCATCCTAACTCATGGAGTGCTGTGGCTGTGTTCCCCCTGCCTACTCCAACACAGACCTGCTGCCAACTCTCATATTCTTCTAAATAAAGCAGAGTAAACATTGAGCTGTTATTAAATGTGACGGAGACAGATGGAGCCTGTTGTTTACAAGTTCACTGGCCTACCAGGCATGACACCCTGAACAAAGTTGAGAAAGATGGAGGGAGAGAGAGGAGAGGAAGGGTGGAAGACTGGTAGTTGCAAAGCGTCTGTAATTAATGTGTAGTAAGATCATTCATCACTGTCTGCATATATCATATCTCTAGTCGGAGGTCATTAGTGGGTGGAACAACACATCTCTCAGATTGATGTAGCATCTCAGCTTTACATTCAGTAACACCGTCTAGACTCAGATAAGTTAGAATGCAGCTCCACAGAGAGATGTTAATGATGTCCACAGAACTCTTACAGGTGGACCACATGAAGCTCTTCACTCTTTGTGACAAGTGACACTATAGATTCATCTTATTAGATTTCCACTTTGAATGCTAATGTATACAGCAAGAAGGGTATTCATTATTTATTATTTTGACAGGCCAAAAGTGAAATCTCTTTTACCCGGTCCTCTGTTGGTGATTGTTGGAGGTATCGTACATTGATTATAGTTTTTTGAGCAGATGCCGTTCTCTGTCCTCATCAGACCTATCTTAGAGCAGAGATTACATTTATGCAAAATATATTGCGTCAGTCAACAAAGCAAAGTGTAGGAGAGCCGTTGTGTATAGTGTCCAGGTCACATTCTGAAGTCATGATGAATTCATATTTCCCAATCTGTCACCCAGCTCAGTTGGTGGTGACATTGATATTCATACATCCCAGCAGGCTGTGGGCCGGTTCCCAGTCTTATTCAAATCTGTCCTGAACACAACACAACACCCTCAGCACCTTTAGCTGTGAGAATGATAACCCCTTCTACTTGAAGAGGAAATTACAATAGCAATACGTCTAGAAGTCTTTCTCTGTGATGTCACCACATGAAACACCTCTCCTATACTCTAATAATGCGATTACATTTTGTGTATGTGTATGAGTTAGTTTCAATTCAGATGCCTATTTTTCTGCCTGTCTCTTTGTCTGTCACATATAGTCACACCTCACACACACATCCATGGAAACACATGCATCCATGGAAACACACACTTCCATGGAAACACATACAAACACCCGTTCTTTACATTGTTAGGCCTTTGATCCTTTCACACATTTTTAGTCACTCCTTGAAAATAGCACAGGGGTTTTGTTCATGTGTAAAAGTGATTTGACTGACCCCCTGCTTGATCCACCCCCCCTCCCCCTCGCTGTGAACTTTGGAAAGGCCAGCTGTTCCCCTTTACAGGATGACTGAAGAGGCGGGTCTACCAGACACTCATTGATTAGAGAAGCATTAATCAAGCCCTGGGATGATCCCCAGCATGTAAAAGGCTGCTTTCTATAGCAAACCAATTATACTTTTTATGGGATGGGAAGGTTAACTGGCTGGATGAGCAATCCGTTTAAATCATTGACACTCGAGGTCTGGAGATGCTTGCAAGGGAAGCGGAGAGGAGAAGAACGGGTCATTTTTGGAGGGAGGGGTGTAGGGTGGAGGGGTGTAGGGGTGAAGGATGGAGGGGTGTAGGGTGGAGGGGTGAAGGGTGGAGGGGTGAAGGATGGGGTGTTCTGGAGGTATGAGTGAAGGATGGGGTGTTCTGGAGGGAGGAGTGAAGGATGGGGTGTTCTGGATGGAGGTGTGAAGGGATGGGGTGTTCTGGGTGGAAGGGTGAAGGATGGGGTGTTCTGGGTGGAGGGGTGAAGGATGGGGTGTTCTGGATGGAGGTGTGAAGGGATGGGGTGTTCTGGGTGGAGGGGTGAAGGATGGGGTGTTCTGGGTGGAGGGGTGAAGGATGGGGTGTTCTGGATGGAGGTGTGAAGGGATGGGGTGTTCTGGGTGGAGGGGTGAAAGATGAGGTGTTCTGGATGGAGGGGTGAATGATGGGGTGTTCTGGAGGGAGGGGTGAAGGATGGGGTGTTCTGGATGGAGGGGTGAAGGATGGGGTGTTCTGGAGGGAGGGGTGAAGGATGGGGTGTTCTGGATGGAGGGGTGAATAATGGGGTGTTCTAGGTGTTCTGTGTGAAGAATGGGGTGTTCTGAGGGGAGCGGTGAAGTATGGGGTGTTCTGGGTGGAGGAGTGAAGGATGGGGTGTTCTGGAGAGAGGAGTGAAGGATGGGGTGTTCTGGGGGAGTGGTGAAGGGTGGAGTGTTCTGGAGGAGGGGTGAAGGATGGAGTGATCTGGTGGGATGGGTGAAGGATGGAGGGTTCTGGGTGGAGGGGTGAAGGATGGGGTGTTCTGGGTGGAGGGGGGAAGGATGGGGTGTTCTGGAGGGAGGGGTGAAGGATGGAGTGTTCTGGATGAAGGGGCATATGGATGCACAGGGGAGATAGCATAGAGAGAATAAGACCAGTAAAGGTAATTGGGGAGGTTGGGAGTCAAGGATGCATTATGTTGCCCTTGTTGCTTTGATAAAGGGATGTCATTCCTCCATGCTGCATTGGTCATGCAGTGGAAGGTGTGTGTGTGTGTGTGTGTGTGTGTGTGTGTGTGTGTGTGTGTGTGTGTGTGTGTGTGTGTGTGTGTGTGTGTGTGTGTGTGTGTGTGTGTGTGTGTGTGTGTGTGTTCGATGAGGGATGAGGAGGGACTGAGAAATGTCCTCTCTTCACTTTAATGAGTCTCATTCCATTAATGATCAGCGCCCTGATCTCCAACTTAATGATGCCACATAGTTGTAGAGGAGCTAAATTAACCTTGTAAAGAGAAACATCCTCTCATTACCTTGTAAAGAGAAACATCCTCTCATTACCGTGTAAAGAGAAACATCCTCTCATTACCTTGTAAAGAGAAACATCCTCTCATTACCGTGTAAAGAGAAACATCCTCTCATTACCTTGTAAAGAGAAACATCCTCTCATTACCTTGTAAAGAGAAACATCCTCTCATTACCTTGTAAAGAGAAACATCCTCTCATTACCTTGTAAAGAGAAACATCCTCTCATTACCTTGTAAAGAGAAACATCCTCTCATTACCTTGTAAAGAGAAACATCCTCTCATTACCTTGTAAAGAGAAACATCCTCTCATTACCTTGTAAAGAGAAACATCCTCTCATTACCGTGTAAAGAGAAACATCCTCTCATTACCTTGTAAAGAGAAACATCCTCTCAGTACCGTGTAAAGAGAAACATCCTCTCATTACCTTGTAAAGAGAAACATCCTCTCATTACCTTGTAAAGAGAAACATCCTCTCATTACCTTGTAAAGAGAAACATCCTCTCATTACCTTGTAAAGAGAAACATCCTCTCATTACCTTGTAAAGAGAAACATCCTCTCATTACCTTGTAAAGAGAAACATCCTCTCAGTACCGTGTAAAGAGAAACATCCTCTCATTACCTTGTAAAGAAAAACCTCTCAATTGAAACCTCTCATTACCACATCACCAATTCATGAAGTCATATCAAGCAAACTGATTTCAATTAGCTCATAAACCCTTCAGCTTCTAACAACCTCTAGTTTATGAGGCCTAATCTGTCTTCCTGTCCTCCCCTCCAAAATGTGATGAGTATTTAATCTGTGAGGTGATACTCTGTTAATGGGAAAGGTGACATTATATTTACACGCTAGACTTAATTTATTGTCCAGATGGTCTTGTCTGACTGGCTTGGACATATACAGATCTTACATTGTTCAAATAGAAAAATGCTGCTCTATAACCCAACAGCAAGGTTTGATTTTATTTGGAAAGGTTCCCAAATTAGAAGCGGGATTTTGTGGAATCTCTTTCAAGTGCTGACTTCAGTGCCACAGTCATTGGAGGCTCAGCAAGCTGCTTTGCTCTCTCAGCCCTTTGAAGTGGAAATGCAGGAATTGATATCTTGTTTTAAAGGGGGTAATTGACTTTGTATAACTCAGACATGGACCGCTGTCGGTACCTCGACTCGTTCATAATTGATTACAACTTGTTTTATGAAATATGTACAATGCAGCATTAATCATTTATTTATCCCCTGAATTATAGTTGACCACCACCTGTCGACTACCACTTCTAACATAAACGGATTATCAACTTAAGGGTATAACATTTGGTTGAAGAACAAAATGAACTAAACAGATGTGTCACGTCCTGATCTGTTTCACCTGTCTTTGTGCTTGTCTTCCCCCCATATGTTGCCCATCTTCCCCATTATCCGCTGGGTACTTAATACCTGTGTTTTCTGTCAGTCTGTGCCGGTTTGTCTTGTTTGTTAAGTCAACCAGTGTTTTTGTATCAGCTCCTGCTTTCCCCCAGTCTCTCTTTTCTCGTCCTCCTGGTTTTGACCCTTGCCTGTCCTGACCCTGAGCCCGCCCGCCTGACCACTCTGCATGACCTGACCCTGAGCCTGCCTGCCTGTACCTTAGCCCAGTCTCTGGATTACCAACCTCTGCATGACCTGACCCTGAGCCTGCCGTCCTGTACCTTAGCCCCTGTTGCTGTAATAAACATTGCTACTTCAACACGGTCTGCATCTGGGTCTTACCTTATCCTGATAAGATGATCAATTTGAGGGTATAACATTTGGTTGAAGAACAAGATTCGCTAAACAGATTATCAATTTGAAGGTATACATTGTGGTTGAAAAACAAGATTAACTAAACAGATTATCAATTTGAGGATTTAAAATTTGGTTGAAAAACAAGATTAACTGACACTCAACTCAGTTGAGGCAATAGTACCGCAAGAATAACATATCATGACTGTTCCACACTGACTGTGAATAAAGCGGTGCTCCTATTCCTTTAAGAATAACATATCATGACTATTCCACACTGACTGTGAATAAAGCGGTGCTCCTATTCCTTTTACAATAACATGTTATGATAGATTTTTCTGTGCTTCGTTGATCCATTGTGGCAGAGTGGAGGCGTAAAGAGGAGTCTTTAAAAAGGTTACCATACAGTAAATTAATGGCATGACAAATAGCAGATGGGCAATTCCACGGAAAAAGAAAAATCAGATTTTTCACTTTAAAGGGTATGTCAAGAAAATACCAATCATTCTGTTATTGTGGAATTTCCCAGATATCGTTATTTCCATGTTAACGATGCAGCTCATCAAGACAGCCCTGATGGTTTTCTAATCTCAAGGAACGCATGAAGCACACAAATATAAAAGATACATAGTTTACTGTACCAGTACAGTTAGTATAACAGGCATGCTAAATCAACAGGCATGCTAAAACAACAGGGATGCTAAAACAACAGGCATGCCAAAACAACAGGCGTGCTAAAACAACAGGCGTGCTAAAACAACAGGCATGCTAAAACAACAGGCATGCTAAAACAACAGGCATGCTAAAACAACAGGGATGCTAAAACAACAGGCATGCTAAAACAACAGGCGTGCTAAAACAACAGGCGTGCTAAAACAACAGGCATGCTAAAACAACAGGCATGCTAAAACAACAGGCATGCTAAAACAACAGGCATGCTAAAACAAAGCAAGTCTTGAAATGTCTTGTGTATCTTGTCCATCTTCCAGCATAGAAAAGTGTTGCTGTCCATGGTCCTGAATCTGGCTCTGGCTTTGCATTAGACAGTAAAACTAGTCTGTCTACCCAAGTGTTTATTCAGGCTCCTTCCCTTCCCTCCACATACAGTACACATATCAAGAGCTATAGTGTGCAAGGAGGTCCATGTGCAGCCAGGCTAGCCAGCCACTCTCAGCCCACTGGTCTCCTCATGTCAGCCCTGGTGACAGCCTCTCTCAGCCTCTCTCTGCTGGTGGCCAGTCCCTCAGTGGGACTCAGACATGATGTGCTCTCCCTGCTGGCCCTCCACCTGCACCAGGGTCTGGTTGACTGATCACCTGAATACATTTCCCATGTAAACATCTTTTTTTGAAGGGTAATTTAATTTTCCTGAATTTTCAGAGGGTATTCATAAAGGCAGGTGTCCACTCAGAGTTTATTGGGATTGCTTATGCAAAAGAGGGATTTGTCAAAATGTTGAGTTTGTGTGTGTATGCATTGTATCAGTATCAGCCCATTTCCGAATTTTCCAAATTCGGACAATCTCTTCAGGCAACATAATTCTCTGAAGCCATTGTGCAAGCTGTTTGACTGCTACTTATATTCAACATAAAATGACAAAGTGTCGTAGGAAACCCTTCAGCAGTGTTCATATCTTCAGGCATATTTTCACATCCAGGGGACAGTGGGAGAAGGGGGACGTTGGGCGAGGGGAGACGATGAACGATACGTACATGCGATCAGTGTTACATGAAGAACAGTAAATGATTGACAAAAAGTCACAGCTGGCTCAGATGGACAGCCCTGCTCCACAAAAGACAAGGCCAGTGATTTTAACGGAGTGTGTGCGTGTGCACGTGCATGCATGTGCGTGTCCACAAGTGTGTGACTGAGTGTGTGTGTCCATCTGTGTCTATGCCCTCAGGGAACACGGACTTGAAATGCTATTGCAGGCCAAAGTGCATTCTTCAACGTCTGTCTGTTCCCCAGTCATTGTCATCCACTCTGCTTCAGGCAATAGATGTAGAGGTGGCTGTTCAACCTGATCTTCCCTTGTCACCTGTCTAGACATCAGAAAGATAACATCAGCTGTTTTAATCCATCCAGACCTGAGAGTCTAACAGAGAGATATTGGTATTTCAGCACCTATCAATCTCTGGGACTGACAGAGACATATTATGTGTTAAACAATGTACTGTACACCTACAGTAAGTGAAATAAAGGCTTCTGTTTTACACACAGGGGTAGGCTAATTATGTACACCACATGTGTCAAGCTCATTCCATGGAGGGCTGAGTGTCTGCATGTTGTCGCTCCTCTCTTGCACTTGATTTATGAATTAAGATCACTAATCTGTAAGGAACTCCCCTCACCTGGTTGTCCAGGTCTTAATTGCAGACTGTTAGACACTAGGCCCTTCATGGAAGGAGTTTGACATCCCAGATGTACACCAACCAACCAGAGCCAAGTTTATAAGGGCATTCTTTTTTATTAGAACCAGCAATTTATTGATTGATCACTGCCCTAATTACTGCCCTAATCACTGCCCTGATCACTGCCCTGATCACTGCCCTAATTTCTGCCCTGATCACTGCCCTAATCACTGCCCTAATTACTGCCCTAATCACTGCCCTGATCACTGCCCTGATCACTGCCCTAATTTCTGCCCTGATCACTGCCCTAATCACTGCCCTGTGACTAGTGCTCATCAGAGTATACAGCCCTGTCACTGCCCTAATCACGGCCCCGATCACTGCCCTGATCACTGCCCTAATCACTGCCCTGATCACTGCCCTGATCACTGCCCTGATCAATGCCCTGATCACTGCCCCGATCACTGCCCTGATCAATGCCCTGATCACTGCCCCGATCACTGCCCTGATCACTGCTCTGATCACTGCCCTGATCACTGCCCTGATCACTGCCCCCAGAGTGTCTTTCTCTTAGAAAAAGTCAATAACACACAATTTTTCCCCGTTGCTTGAGCATTTCAAATAACATGTTAACATGCCTTTCGTTCTCCACACCAAAATTTACAAAATGGATGAGTCTCTGTGTATGTCTCTCTGGGTTAAAGCGACACTCTGTCAACCGCAGAGTGTCTATAGTTGGCTCATAGCTCTATTACTGTATTTAATGTTCTTCAGAGCTGTCTTGGCTATTATTACTGCCATTTCAAATTAACTGGATTCTGGTGGAAATCATGATTGACATGACAAGTGCTTGAGGGGCGAGCTGAGGGCTGTCTCATTACTGAGGGCAGCAGATAATTGTGTATGTATGTCAGGGGAGAGACATCTCTATCAGAGTATACATCCCTGTGTCTAGTGCTCGCCAGAGTAAAAAGCGCTGTGACGAGTGCTCGTCAGAGTATACAGCCCTGTGACTAGTGCTCGTCAGATTATACAGCCCTGTGACTAGTGCTCGTCAGAGTATACAGCCCTGTGACTAGTGCTCGTCAGAGTATACAGCCCTGTGACTAGTGCTCGTCAGATTATACAGCCCTGTGACTAGCTCTCATCAGAGTATACAGCCCTGTGACTAGTGCTCGTCAGATTATACAGCCCTGTGACTAGTGCTCGTCAGAGTATACAGCCCTGTGACTAGTGCTCGTCAGATTATACAGCCCTGTGACTAGTGCTCGTCAGAGTATACAGCACTGTGACTAGTGCTCGTCAGAGTATACATCCCTGTGTCTAGTGCTCGCCAGAGTAAAAAGCGCTGTGACGAGTGCTCGTCAGAGTATACAGCCCTGTGACTAGTGCTCGTCAGATTATACAGCCCTGTGACTAGTGCTCGTCAGAGTATACAGCCCTGTGACTAGTGCTCGTCAGAGTATACAGCCCTGTGACTAGTGCTCGTCAGATTATACAGCCCTGTGACTAGCTCTCACCAGAGTATACAGCCCTGTGACTAGTGCTCGTCAGATTATACAGCCCTGTGACTAGTGCTCGTCAGAGTATACAGCCCTGTGACTAGTGCTCGTCAGATTATACAGCCCTGTGACTAGTGCTCGTCAGAGTATACAGCACTGTGACTAGTGCTCGTCAGAGTATACATCCCTGTGTCTAGTGCTCGCCAGAGTAAAAAGCGCTGTGACGAGTGCTCGTCAGAGTATACAGCCCTGTGACTAGTGCTCGTCAGATTATACAGCCCTGTGACTAGTGCTCGTCAGAGTATACAGCCCTGTGACTAGTGCTCGTCAGAGTATACAGCCCTGTGACTAGTGCTCGTCAGATTATACATCCCTGTGACTAGCTCTCATCAGAGTATACAGCCCTGTGACTAGTGCTCGTCAGATTATACAGCCCTGTGACTAGTGCTCGTCAGAGTATACAGCCCTGTGACTAGTGCTCGTCAGATTATACAGCCCTGTGACTAGTGCTCGTCAGAGTATACAGCACTGTGACTAGTGCTCGTCAGAGTATACAGCCCTGTGACTAGTGCTCGTCAGAGTATACAGCACTGTGACTAGTGCTCATCAGATTATACAGCCCTGTGACTAGTGCTCGTCAGAGTATACAGCCCTGTGACTAGTGCTCGTCAGATTATACAGACCTGTGACTAGTGCTCGTCAGAGTATACAGCCCTGTGTCTAGAGCTCGTCAGATTATACAGCCCTGTGACTAGTGCTCGTCAGAGTATACAGCCCTGTGACTAGTGCTCGTCAGATTAAACAGCCCTGTTACTAGTGCTCGTCAGAGTATACAGCCCTGTGACTAGTGCTCGTCAGAGTATACAGCCCTGTGACTAGTGCTCGTCAGATTATACAGACCTGTGACTAGTGCTCGTCAGATTATACAGCCCTGTGACTAGTGCTCGTCAGAGTATACAGCCCTGTGACTAGTGCTTGTCAGAGTATACAGCCCTGTGACTAGTGCTCGTCAGATTATACAGCCCTGTGACTAGAGCTCGTCACAGTATACAGCCCTGTGACTAGTGCTCGTCAGATTATACAGCCCTGTGACTAGTGCTCGTCAGATTATACAGCCCTGTGACTAGAGCTCGTCAGAGTATACAGCACTGTGACTAGTGCTCGTCAAATTATACAGCCCTGTGACTAGTGCTCGTCAGAGTATACAGCCCTGTGACTAGTGCTCGTCAGATTATACAGACCTGTGACTAGTGCTCGTCAGAGTATACAGCCCTGTGTCTAGTGCTCGTCAGAGTATACAGCCCTGTGACTAGTGCTCGTCAGAGTATACAGCCCTGTGACTAGTGCTCGTCAGATTAAACAGCCCTGTGACTAGTGCTCGTCAGAGTATACAGCACTGTGACTAGTGCTCGTCAGAGTATACAGCCCTGTGACTAGTGCTCGTCAGATTATACAGCCCTGTGACTAGTGCTCGTCAGAGTATACAGCCCTGTGACTAGTGCTCGTCAGATTATACAGCCCTGTGACTAGTGCTCGTCAGAGTATACATCAAAGGTGACTAGTGCTGGTCAGATTATACAACCCTGTGACTAGTGCTCGTCAGAGTATACAGCCCTGTGACTAGTGCTCGTCAGAGTATACAGCCATGTGAATAGTGCTCGTCAGAGTATACAGCCCTGTGACTAGTGCTCGTCAGATTATACAGACCTGTGACTAGTGCTCGTCAGAGTATACAGCCCTGTGACTAGAGCTCGTCAGATTATACAGCACTGTGACTAGTGCTCGTCAGAGTATACAGGCCTGTGACTAGTGGTCGTCAGATTATACAGCCCTGGGACAAGTGCTCGTCAGAGTATACAGCACTGTGACTAGTGCTCGTCAGAGTATACAGCCCTGTGACTAGTGCTCGTCAGAGTATACAGCCATGTGACTAGTGCTCGTCAGAGTGTACAGCCCTGTGACAAGAGCTCGTCAGATTATACAGCCCTGTGACTAGTGCTCGTCAGACTATACAGCCCTGTGACTACTGCTCGTCAGAGTATACAGGCCTGTGACTAGTGCTCGTCAGATTATACAGCCCTGTGACTAGTGCTCGTCAGAGTATACAGCCCTGTGACTAGTGCTCGTCACAGTATACAGCCCTGTGACTAGTGCTCGTCAGAGTATACAGCACTGTGACGAGTGCTCGTCAGATTATACAGCCCTGTGACTAGTGCTCGTCAGAGTATACAGCCCTGTGACTAGAGCTTGTCAGATTATACAGCCCTGTGGCTAGTGCTCGTCAGAGTATACAGCCCTGTGACTAGTGCTCGTCAGATTATACAGCCCTGGGACTAGTGCTCGTCAGATTATACAGCCCTGTGACTAGTGCGCGTCACCGTATACAGCCCTGTGACTAGAGCTCGTCAGATTATACAGCCCTGTGACTAGTGCTCGTCACAGTATACAGCCCTGTGACTAGTGCTCGTCACAGTATACAGCCCTGTGACTAGTGCTCGTCAGATTATACAGCCCCGTGACTAGAGCTCGTCACAGGATACAGCCCTGTGACTAGTGCTCGTCAGATTATACAGCCCTGTGACGAGTGCTCGTCAGATTATACAGCCCTGTGACTAGTGCTCGTCAGAGTATACAGCCCTGTGACTAGTGCTCGTCAAAGTATACAGCCTTGTGACAAGTGCTCGTCAGATTATACAGCCCTGTGACTAGTGCTCGTCAGAGTATACAGCCCTGTGTCTAGTGCTCGTCAGATTATACAGCCCTGTGACTAGTGCTCTTCAGATTATACAGCCCTGTGACTAGTGCTCATCAGAGTATACAGCCAGGGACTAGTGCTCGTCAGAGTATACAGCCCTGTGACTAGTGCTCGTCAGAGTATACAGCCCTGTGACTAGTGCTCGTCAGATTATACAGCCCTGTGACTAGTGCTCTTCAGATTATACAGCCCTGTGACTAGTGCTCATCAGAGTATACAGCCAGGGACTAGTGCTCGTCAGAGTATACAGCCCTGTGACTAGTGCTCGTCAGAGTATACAGCCCTGTGACTAGTGCTCGTCAGATTATACAGACCTGTGACTAGTGCTCGTCAGAGTATACAGCCCTGTGTCTAGAGCTCGTCAGATTATACAGCCCTGTGACTAGTGCTCGTCAGATTATACAGCCCTGTGACTAGTGCTCGTCAGATTAAACAGCCCTGTGACTAGTGCTCGTCAGAGTATACAGCACTGTGACTAGTGCTCGTCAGAGTATACAGCCCTGTGACTAGTGCTCGTCAGATTATACAGACCTGTGACTAGTGCTCGTCAGATTATACAGCCCGGTGACTAGTGCTCGTCAGAGTATACAGCCCTGTGACTAGTGCTTGTCAGAGTATACAGCCCTGTGACTAGTGCTCGTCAGATTATACAGCCCTGTGACTAGAGCTCGTCACAGTATACAGCCCTGTGACTAGTGCTCGTCAGATTATACAGCCCTGTGACTAGTGCTCGTCAGATTATACAGCCCTGTGACTAGAGCTCGTCAGAGTATACAGCACTGTGACTAGTGCTCGTCAAATTATACAGCCCTGTGACTAGTGCTCGTCAGAGTATACAGCCCTGTGACTAGTGCTCGTCAGATTATACAGACCTGTGACTAGTGCTCGTCAGAGTATACAGCCCTGTGTCTAGTGCTCGTCAGATTATACAGCCCTGTGACTAGTGCTCGTCAGAGTATACAGCCCTGTGACTAGTGCTGGTCAGATTAAACAGCCCTGTGACTAGTGCTCGTCAGAGTATACAGCACTGTGACTAGTGCTCGTCAGAGTATACAGCCCTGTGACTAGTGCTCGTCAGATTATACAGCCCTGTGACTAGTGCTCGTCAGAGTATACAGCCCTGTGACTAGTGCTCGTCAGATTATACAGCCCTGTGACTAGTGCTCGTCAGAGTATACATCAAAGGTGACTAGTGCTGGTCAGATTATACAACCCTGTGACTAGTGCTCGTCAGAGTATACAGCCCTGTGACTAGTGCTCGTCAAAGTATACAGCCTTGTGACAAGTGCTCGTCAGATTATACAGCCCTGTGACTAGTGCTCGTCAGAGTATACAGCCCTGTGACGAGTGCTCGTCAGAGTATACAGCACTGTGACTAGTGCTCGTCAGAGTATACAGCCCTGTGACTAGTGCTCGTCAGATTATACAGCCCTGTGACTAGTGCTCGTCAGAGTATACAGCCCTGTGACTAGTGCTCGTCAGATTATACAGCCCTGTGACTAGTGCTCGTCAGAGTATACATCAAAGGTGACTAGTGCTGGTCAGATTATACAACCCTGTGACTAGTGCTCGTCAGAGTATACAGCCCTGTGACTAGTGCTCGTCAGAGTATACAGCCATGTGACTAGTGCTCGTCAGAGTATACAGCCCTGTGACTAGTGCTCGTCAGATTATACAGACCTGTGACTAGTGCTCGTCAGAGTATACAGCCCTGTGACTAGAGCTCGTCAGATTATACAGCACTGTGACTAGTGCTCGTCAGAGTATACAGGCCTGTGACTAGTGGTCGTCAGATTATACAGCCCTGGGACAAGTTCTCGTCAGAGTATACAGCCCTGTGACTAGTGCTCGTCAGAGTATACAGCCCTGTGACTAGTGCTCGTCAGAGTATACAGCCATGTGACTAGTGCTCGTCAGATTATACAACCCTGTGACTAGTGCTCGTCAGAGTATACAGCCCTGTGACTAGTGCTCGTCAGAGTATACAGCCCTGTGACTAGAGCTCGTCAGATTATACAGCCCTGTGACTAGTGCTCGTCAGAATATACAGCCCTGTGACTAGTGCTTGTCAGAGTATACAGCCCTGTGACTAGTGCTCGTCAGAGTATACAGCACTGTGACTAGTGCTCTTCAGAGTATGCAGCCCTGTGACTAGTGCTCGTCAGATTATACAGCCCTGGGACTAGTGCTCGTCAGATTATACAGCCCTGTGACTAGTGCGCGTCAGCGTATACAGCCCTGTGACTAGAGCTCGTCAGATTATACAGCCCTGTGACTAGTGCTCGTCAGAGCATACAGCTCTGTGACTAGTGCTCGTCAGAGTATACAGCCCTGTGACTAGTGCTCGTCAGATTATACAGCCCCGTGACTAGAGCTCGTCACAGGATACAGCCCTGTGACTAGTGCTCGTCAGATTATACAGCCCTGTGACTAGTGCTCGTCAGATTATACAGCCCTGTGACTAGTGCTCGTCAGAGTATACAGCCCTGTGACTAGTGCTCGTCAAAGTATACAGCCTTGTGACAAGTGCTCTTCAGATTATACAGCCCTGTGACTAGTGCTCGTCAGAGTATACAGCCCTGTGACAAGTGCTCGTCAGATTATACAGCCCTGTGACTAGTGCTCTTCAGATTATACAGCCCTGTGACTAGTGCTCATCAGAGTATACAGCCAGGGACTAGTGCTCGTCAGAGTATACAGCCCTGTGACTAGTGCTCGTCAGAGTATACAGCCCTGTGACTAGTGCTCGTCAGATTATACAGCCCTGTGACTAGTGCTCTTCAGATTATACAGCCCTGTGACTAGTGCTCATCAGAGTATACAGCCAGGGACTAGTGCTCGTCAGAGTATACAGCCCTGTGACTAGTGCTCGTCAGAGTATACAGCCCTGTGACTAGTGCTCTTCAGATTATACAGCCCTGTGACTAGTGCTCATCAGATTATACAGCCCTGTGACTAGTGCTCGTCAGAGTATACAGCCCTGTGACTAGTGCTCGTCAAAGTATACAGCCCTGTGACAAGTGTTCGTCAGATTATACAGCCCTGTGACTAGTGCTCGTCAGAGTATACAGCCAGGGACTAGTGCTCGTCAGAGTATACAGCCCTGTGACTAGTGCTCGTCAGAGTATACAGCCCTGTGACTAGTGCTCGTCAGATTATACAGCCCTGTGACTAGTGCTCTTCAGATTATACAGCCCTGTGACTAGTGCTCATCAGAGTATACAGCCCTGTGACTAGTGCTCGTCAGATTATACAGACCTGTGACTAGTGCTCGTCAGAGTATACAGCCCTGTGTCTAGTGCTCGTCAGATTATACAGCCCTGTGACTAGTGCTCGTCAGAGTATACAGCCCTGTGACTAGTGCTGGTCAGATTAAACAGCCCTGTGACTAGTGCTCGTCAGAGTATACAGCCCTGTGACTAGTGCTCGTCAGATTATACAGCCCTGTGACTAGTGCTCGTCAGAGTATACAGCCCTGTGACTAGTGCTCGTCAGATTATACAGCCCTGTGACTAGTGCTCGTCAGAGTATACATCAAAGGTGACTAGTGCTGGTCAGATTATACAACCCTGTGACTAGTGCTCGTCAGAGTATACAGCCCTGTGACTAGTGCTCGTCAAAGTATACAGCCTTGTGACAAGTGCTCGTCAGATTATACAGCCCTGTGACTAGTGCTCGTCAGAGTATACAGCCCTGTGACTAGTGCTCGTCAGAGTATACAGCACTGTGACTAGTGCTCGTCAGAGTATACAGCCCTGTGACTAGTGCTCGTCAGATTATACAGCCCTGTGACTAGTGCTCGTCAGAGTATACAGCCCTGTGACTAGTGCTCGTCAGATTATACAGCCCTGTGACTAGTGCTCGTCAGAGTATACATCAAAGGTGACTAGTGCTGGTCAGATTATACAACCCTGTGACTAGTGCTCGTCAGAGTATACAGCCGTGTGACTAGTGCTCGTCAGAGTATACAGCCATGTGACTAGTGCTTGTCAGAGTATACAGCCCTGTGACTAGTGCTCGTCAGATTATACAGACCTGTGACTAGTGCTCGTCAGAGTATACAGCCAGGGACTAGTGCTCGTCAGAGTATACAGCCCTGTGACTAGTGCTCGTCAGAGTATACAGCCCTGTGACTAGTGCTCGTCAGATTATACAGCCCTGTGACTAGTGCTCTTCAGATTATACAGCCCTGTGACTAGTGCTCATCAGAGTATACAGCCCTGTGACTAGTGCTCGTCAGATTATACAGACCTGTGACTAGTGCTCGTCAGAGTATACAGCCCTGTGTCTAGTGCTCGTCAGATTATACAGCCCTGTGACTAGTGCTCGTCAGAGTATACAGCCCTGTGACTAGTGCTGGTCAGATTAAACAGCCCTGTGACTAGTGCTCGTCAGAGTATACAGCCCTGTGACTAGTGCTCGTCAGATTATACAGCCCTGTGACTAGTGCTCGTCAGAGTATACAGCCCTGTGACTAGTGCTCGTCAGATTATACAGCCCTGTGACTAGTGCTCGTCAGAGTATACATCAAAGGTGACTAGTGCTGGTCAGATTATACAACCCTGTGACTAGTGCTCGTCAGAGTATACAGCCCTGTGACTAGTGCTCGTCAAAGTATACAGCCTTGTGACAAGTGCTCGTCAGATTATACAGCCCTGTGACTAGTGCTCGTCAGAGTATACAGCCCTGTGACTAGTGCTCGTCAGAGTATACAGCACTGTGACTAGTGCTCGTCAGAGTATACAGCCCTGTGACTAGTGCTCGTCAGATTATACAGCCCTGTGACTAGTGCTCGTCAGAGTATACAGCCCTGTGACTAGTGCTCGTCAGATTATACAGCCCTGTGACTAGTGCTCGTCAGAGTATACATCAAAGGTGACTAGTGCTGGTCAGATTATACAACCCTGTGACTAGTGCTCGTCAGAGTATACAGCCCTGTGACTAGTGCTCGTCAGAGTATACAGCCATGTGACTAGTGCTTGTCAGAGTATACAGCCCTGTGACTAGTGCTCGTCAGATTATACAGACCTGTGACTAGTGCTCGTCAGAGTATACAGCCCTGTGACTAGAGCTCGTCAGATTATACAGCACTGTGACTAGTGCTCGTCAGAGTATACAGGCCTGTGACTAGTGGTCGTCAGATTATACAGCCCTGGGACAAGTTCTCGTCAGAGTATACAGCCCTGTGACTAGTGCTCGTCAGAGTATACAGCCCTGTGACTAGTGCTCGTCAGAGTATACAGCCATGTGACTAGTGCTCGTCAGATTATACAACCCTGTGACTAGTGCTCGTCAGAGTATACAGCCCTGTGACTAGTGCTCGTCAGAGTATACAGCCCTGTGACTAGAGCTCGTCAGATTATACAGCCCTGTGACTAGTGCTCGTCAGAGTATACAGCCCTGTGACTAGTGCTTGTCAGAGTATACAGCCCTGTGACTAGTGCTCGTCAGAGTATACAGCCCTGTGACTAGTGCTCGTCAGATTATACAGCCCTGTGACAAGAGCTCGTCACAGTATACAGCGCTGTGACTAATGCTCGTCAGATTATACAGCCCTGTGACTAGTGCTCGTCAGATTATACAGCCCTGTGACTAGTGCTCGTCAGAGTATACAGCCCTGTGACTAGTGCTCGTCACAGTATACAGCCCTGTGACTAGTGCTCGTCAGATTATACAGCCATGTGACTAGTGCTCGTCAGAGTATACAGCCCTGTGACTAGTGCTCGTCAGATTATACAGCCCTGTGACTAGTGCTCGTCAGAGTATACAGCACTGTGACGAGTGCTCGTCAGATTATACAGCCCTGTGACTAGTGCTCGTCAGAGTATACAGCCCTGTGACTAGAGCTTGTCAGATTATACAGCCCTGTGACTAGTGCTCGTCAGAGTATACAGCCCTGTGACTAGTGCTCGTCAGATTATACAGCCCTGGGACTAGTGCTCGTCAGAGTATACAGCCCTGTGACTAGTGCTCGTCAGATTATACAGCCCTGTGACTAGTGCTCTTCAGATTACACAGCCATGTGACTAGTGCTCATCAGAGTATACAGCCCTGTGACTAGTGCTCGTCAGATTATACAGACCTGTGACTAGTGCTCGTCAGAGTATACAGCCCTGTGTCTAGTGCTCGTCAGATTATACAGCCCTGTGACTAGTGCTCGTCAGAGTATACAGCCCTGTGACTAGTGCTGGTCAGATTAAACAGCCCTGTGACTAGTGCTCGTCAGAGTATACAGCACTGTGACTAGTGCTCGTCAGAGTATACAGCCCTGTGACTAGTGCTCGTCAGATTATACAGCCCTGTGACTAGTGCTCGTCAGAGTATACAGCCCTGTGACTAGTGCTCGTCAGATTATACAGCCCTGTGACTAGTGCTCGTCAGAGTATACATCAAAGGTGACTAGTGCTGGTCAGATTATACAACCCTGTGACTAGTGCTCGTCAGAGTATACAGCCCTGTGACTAGTGCTCGTCAAAGTATACAGCCTTGTGACAAGTGCTCGTCAGATTATACAGCCCTGTGACTAGTGCTCGTCAGAGTATACAGCCCTGTGACTAGTGCTCGTCAGAGTATACAGCACTGTGACTAGTGCTCGTCAGAGTATACAGCCCTGTGACTAGTTCTCGTCAGATTATACAGCCCTGTGACTAGTGCTCGTCAGAGTATACAGCCCTGTGACTAGTGCTCGTCAGATTATACAGCCCTGTGACTAGTGCTCGTCAGAGTATACATCAAAGGTGACTAGTGCTGGTCAGATTATACAACCCTGTGACTAGTGCTCGTCAGAGTATACAGCCCTGTGACTAGTGCTCGTCAGAGTATACAGCCATGTGACTAGTGCTCGTCAGAGTATACAGCCCTGTGACTAGTGCTCGTCAGATTATACAGACCTGTGACTAGTGCTCGTCAGAGTATACAGCCCTGTGACTAGAGCTCGTCAGATTATACAGCACTGTGTCTAGTGCTCGTCAGATTATACAGCCCTGTGACTAGTGCTCGTCAGATTATACAGCCCTGTGACTAGTGCTCGTCAGAGTATACAGCACTGTGACGAGTGCTCGTCAGATTATACAGCCCTGTGACTAGTGCTCGTCAGAGTATACAGCCCTGTGACTAGAGCTTGTCAGATTATACAGCCCTGTGACTAGTGCTCGTCAGAGTATACAGCCCTGTGACTAGTGCTCGTCAGATTATACAGCCCTGGGACTAGTGCTCGTCAGAGTATACAGCCCTGTGACTAGTGCTCGTCAGATTATACAGCCCTGTGACTAGTGCTCTTCAGATTACACAGCCATGTGACTAGTGCTCATCAGAGTATACAGCCCTGTGACTAGTGCTCGTCAGATTATACAGACCTGTGACTAGTGCTCGTCAGAGTATACAGCCCTGTGTCTAGTGCTCGTCAGATTATACAGCCCTGTGACTAGTGCTCGTCAGAGTATACAGCCCTGTGACTAGTGGTGGTCAGATTAAACAGCCCTGTGACTAGTGCTCGTCAGAGTATACAGCCCTGTGACTAGTGCTCGTCAGATTATACAGCCCTGTGACTAGTGCTCGTCAGAGTATACAGCCCTGTGACTAGTGCTCGTCAGATTATACAGCCCTGTGACTAGTGCTCGTCAGAGTATACATCAAAGGTGACTAGTGCTGGTCAGATTATACAACCCTGTGACTAGTGCTCGTCAGAGTATACAGCCCTGTGACTAGTGCTCGTCAAAGTATACAGCCTTGTGACAAGTGCTCGTCAGATTATACAGCCCTGTGACTAGTGCTCGTCAGAGTATACAGCCCTGTGACTAGTGCTCGTCAGAGTATACAGCACTGTGACTAGTGCTCGTCAGAGTATACAGCCCTGTGACTAGTTCTCGTCAGATTATACAGCCCTGTGACTAGTGCTCGTCAGAGTATACAGCCCTGTGACTAGTGCTCGTCAGATTATACAGCCCTGTGACTAGTGCTCGTCAGAGTATACATCAAAGGTGACTAGTGCTGGTCAGATTATACAACCCTGTGACTAGTGCTCGTCAGAGTATACAGCCCTGTGACTAGTGCTCGTCAGAGTATACAGCCATGTGACTAGTGCTCGTCAGAGTATACAGCCCTGTGACTAGTGCTCGTCAGATTATACAGACCTGTGACTAGTGCTCGTCAGAGTATACAGCCCTGTGACTAGAGCTCGTCAGATTATACAGCACTGTGACTAGTGCTCGTCAGAGTATACAGGCCTGTGACTAGTGGTCGTCAGAATATACAGCCCTGGGACAAGTTCTCGTCAGAGTATACAGCCCTGTGACTAGTGCTCGTCAGAGTATACAGCCCTGTGACTAGTGCTCGTCAGAGTATACAGCCATGTGACTAGTGCTCGTCAGATTATACAACCCTGTGACTAGTGCTCGTCAGAGTATACAGCCCTGTGACTAGTGCTCGTCAGAGTATACAGCCCTGTGACTAGAGCTCGTCAGATTATACAGCCCTGTGACTAGTGCTCGTCAGAGTATACAGCCCTGTGACTAGTGCTTGTCAGAGTATACAGCCCTGTGACTAGTGCTCGTCAGAGTATACAGCCCTGTGACTAGTGCTCGTCAGATTATACAGCCCTGTGACAAGAGCTCGTCACAGTATACAGCGCTGTGACTAATGCTCGTCAGATTATACAGCCCTGTGACTAGTGCTCGTCAGATTATACAGCCCTGTGACTAGTGCTCGTCAGAGTATACAGCCCTGTGACTAGTGCTCGTCACAGTATACAGCCCTGTGACTAGTGCTCGTCAGATTATACAGCCATGTGACTAGTGCTCGTCAGAGTATACAGCCCTGTGACTAGTGCTCGTCAGATTATACAGCCCTGTGACTAGTGCTCGTCAGAGTATACAGCACTGTGACGAGTGCTCGTCAGATTATACAGCCCTGTGACTAGTGCTCGTCAGAGTATACAGCCCTGTGACTAGAGCTTGTCAGATTATACAGCCCTGTGACTAGTGCTCGTCAGAGTATACAGCCCTGTGACTAGTGCTCGTCAGATTATACAGCCCTGGGACTAGTGCTCGTCAGAGTATACAGCCCTGTGACTAGTGCTCGTCAGAGTATACAGCCCTGTGACTAGTGCTCGTCAAATTATACAGCCCTGGGACTAGTGCTCGTCAGATTATACAGCCCTGTGACTAGTGCGCGTCAGCGTATACAGCCCTGTGACTAGAGCTCGTCAGATTATACAGCCCTGTGACTAGTGCTCGTCAGAGCATACAGCTCTGTGACTAGTGCTCGTCAGAGTATACAGCCCTGTGACTAGTGCTCGTCAGATTATACAGCCCCGTGACTAGAGCTCGTCACAGGATACAGCCCTGTGACTAGTGCTCGTCAGATTATACAGCCCTGTGACTAGTGCTCGTCAGATTATACAGCCCTGTGACTAGTGCTCGTCAGAGTATACAGCCCTGTGACTAGTGCTCGTCAAAGTATACAGCCTTGTGACAAGTGCTCTTCAGATTATACAGCCCTGTGACTAGTGCTCGTCAGAGTATACAGCCCTGTGACAAGTGCTCGTCAGATTATACAGCCCTGTGACTAGTGCTCTTCAGATTATACAGCCCTGTGACTAGTGCTCATCAGAGTATACAGCCAGGGACTAGTGCTCGTCAGAGTATACAGCCCTGTGACTAGTGCTCGTCAGAGTATACAGCCCTGTGACTAGTGCTCGTCAGAGTATACAGCCATGTGACTAGTGCTCGTCAGATTATACAACCCTGTGACTAGTGCTCGTCAGAGTATACAGCCCTGTGACTAGTGCTCGTCAGAGTATACAGCCCTGTGACTAGAGCTCGTCAGATTATACAGCCCTGTGACTAGTGCTCGTCAGAGTATACAGCCCTGTGACTAGTGCTTGCCAGAGTATACAGCCCTGTGACTAGTGCTCATCAGAGTATACAGCCCTGTGACTAGTGCTCGTCAGATTATACAGCCATGTGACTAGTGCTCGTCAGATTATACAGCCCTGTGACTAGTGCTCGTCAGAGTATACAGCCCTGTGACTAGTGCTCGTCACAGTATACAGCCCTGTGACTAGTGCTCGTCAGATTATACAGCCATGTGACTAGTGCTCGTCAGAGTATACAGCCCTGTGACTAGTGCTCGTCAGACTATACAGCCCTGTGACTAGTGCTCGTCAGAGTATACAGCACTGTGACTAGTGCTCGTCAGATTATACAGCCCTGGGACTAGTGCTCGTCAGATTATACAGCCCTGTGACTAGTGCGCGTCAGCGTATACAGCCCTGGGACTAGTGCTCGTCAGAGTATACAGCCCTGTGACTAGTGCTCGTCAGAGTATACAGCCCTGTGACTAGTGCTCGTCAGATTATACAGCCCTGGGACTAGTGCTCGTCAGATTATACAGCCCTGTGACTAGTGCGCGTCAGCGTAAACAGCCCTGTGACTAGAGCTCGTCAGATTATACAGCCCTGTGACTAGTGCTCGTCAGAGCATACAGCTCTGTGACTAGTGCTCGTCAGAGTATACAGCCCTGTGACTAGTGCTCGTCAGATTATACAGCCCCGTGACTAGAGCTCGTCACAGGATACAGCCCTGTGACTAGTGCTCGTCAGATTATACAGCCCTGTGACTAGTGCTCGTCAGATTATACAGCCCTGTGACTAGTGCTCGTCAGAGTATACAGCCCTGTGACTAGTGCTCGTCAAAGTATACAGCCTTGTGACAAGTGCTCTTCAGATTATACAGCCCTGTGACTAGTGCTCGTCAGAGTATACAGCCCTGAGACAAGTGCTCGTCAGATTATACAGCCCTGTGACTAGTGCTCTTCAGATTATACAGCCCTGTGACTAGTGCTCATCAGAGTATACAGCCAGGGACTAGTGCTCGTCAGAGTATACAGCCCTGTGACTAGTGCTCGTCAGAGTATACAGCCCTGTGACTAGTGCTCGTCAGAGTATACAGCCATGTGACTAGTGCTCGTCAGATTATACAACCCTGTGACTAGTGCTCGTCAGAGTATACAGCCCTGTGACTAGAGCTCGTCAGATTATACAGCCCTGTGACTAGTGCTCGTCAGAGTATACAGCCCTGTGACTAGTGCTTGTCAGAGTATACAGCCCTGTGACTAGTGCTCGTCAGAGTATACAGCCCTGTGACTAGTGCTCGTCAGATTATACAGCCCTGTGACAAGAGCTCGTCAGAGTATACAGCCATGTGACTAGTGCTCGTCAGATTATACAACCCTGTGACTAGTGCTCGTCAGAGTATACAGCCCTGTGACTAGTGCTCGTCAGAGTATACAGCCCTGTGACTAGAGCTCGTCAGATTATACAGCCCTGTGACTAGTGCTCGTCAGAGTATACAGCCCTGTGACTAGTGCTTGTCAGAGTATACAGCCCTGTGACTAGTGCTCGTCAGAGTATACAGCCCTGTGACTAGTGCTCGTCAGATTATACAGGCCTGTGACAAGAGCTCGTCACAGTATACAGCGCTGTGACTAATGCTCGTCAGATTATACAGCCCTGTGACTAGTGCTCGTCAGATTATACAGCCCTGTGACTAGTGCTCGTCAGAGTATACAGCCCTGTGACTAGTGCTCGTCACAGTATACAGCCCTGTGACTAGTGCTCGTCAGATTATACAACCATGTGACTAGTGCTCGTCAGAGTATACAGCCCTGTGACTAGTGCTCGTCAGATTATACAGCCCTGTGACTAGTGCTCGTCAGAGTATACAGCACTGTGACGAGTGCTCGTCAGATTATACAGCCCTGTGACTAGTGCTCGTCAGAGTATACAGCCCTGTGACTAGAGCTTGTCAGATTATACAGCCCTGTGACTAGTGCTCGTCAGAGTATACAGCCATGTGACTAGTGCTCGTCAGATTATACAACCCTGTGACTAGTGCTCGTCAGAGTATACAGCCCTGTGACTAGTGCTCGTCAGAGTATACAGCCCTGTGACTAGAGCTCGTCAGATTATACAGCCCTGTGACTAGTGCTCGTCAGAGTATACAGCCCTGTGACTAGTGCTTGTCAGAGTATACAGCCCTGTGACTAGTGCTCGTCAGAGTATACAGCCCTGTGACTAGTGCTCGTCAGATTATACAGGCCTGTGACAAGAGCTCGTCACAGTATACAGCGCTGTGACTAATGCTCGTCAGATTATACAGCCCTGTGACTAGTGCTCGTCAGATTATACAGCCCTGTGACTAGTGCTCGTCAGAGTATACAGCCCTGTGACTAGTGCTCGTCACAGTATACAGCCCTGTGACTAGTGCTCGTCAGATTATACAGCCATGTGACTAGTGCTCGTCAGAGTATACAACCCTGTGACTAGTGCTCGTCAGATTATACAGCCCTGTGACTAGTGCTCGTCAGAGTATACAGCACTGTGACGAGTGCTCGTCAGGTTATACAGCCCTGTGACTAGTGCTCGTCAGAGTATACAGCCCTGTGACTAGAGCTTGTCAGATTATACAGCCCTGTGACTAGTGCTCGTCAGAGTATACAGCCCTGTGACTAGTGCTCGTCAGATTATACAGCCCTGGGACTAGTGCTCGTCAGAGTATACAGCCCTGTGACTAGTGCTCGTCAGAGTATACAGCCCTGTGACTAGTGCTCGTCAGATTATACAGCCCTGGGACTAGTGCTCGTCAGATTATACAGCCCTGTGACTAGTGCGCGTCAGCGTATACAGCCCTGTGACTAGAGCTCGTCAGATTATACAGCCCTGTGACTAGTGCTCGTCAGAGCATACAGCTCTGTGACTAGTGCTCGTCAGAGTATACAGCCCTGTGACTAGTGCTCGTCAGATTATACAGCCCCGTGACTAGAGCTCGTCACAGGATACATCCCTGTGACTAGTGCTCGTCAGATTATACAGCCCTGTGACTAGTGCTCGTCAGATTATACAGCCCTGTGACTAGTGCTCGTCAGAGCATACAGCTCTGTGACTAGTGCTCGTCAGAGTATACAGCCCTGTGACTAGTGCTCGTCAGATTATACAGCCCCGTGACTAGAGCTCGTCACAGGATACATCCCTGTGACTAGTGCTCTTCAGATTATACAGCCCTGTGACTAGTGCTCATCAGAGTATACAGCCAGGGACTAGTGCTCGTCAGAGTATACAGCCCTGTGACTAGTGCTCGTCAGAGTATACAGCCCTGTGACTAGTGCTCGTCAGAGTATACAGCCATGTGACTAGTGCTCGTCAGATTATACAACCCTGTGACTAGTGCTCGTCAGAGTATACAGCCCTGTGACTAGTGCTCGTCAGAGTATACAGCCCTGTGACTAGAGCTCGTCAGATTATACAGCCCTGTGACTAGTGCTCGTCAGAGTATACAGCCCTGTGACTAGTGCTTGCCAGAGTATACAGCCCTGTGACTAGTGCTCATCAGAGTATACAGCCCTGTGACTAGTGCTCGTCAGATTATACAGCCATGTGACTAGTGCTCGTCAGATTATACAGCCCTGTGACTAGTGCTCGTCAGAGTATACAGCCCTGTGACTAGTGCTCGTCACAGTATACAGCCCTGTGACTAGTGCTCGTCAGATTATACAGCCATGTGACTAGTGCTCGTCAGAGTATACAGCCCTGTGACTAGTGCTCGTCAGACTATACAGCCCTGTGACTAGTGCTCGTCAGAGTATACAGCACTGTGACTAGTGCTCGTCAGATTATACAGCCCTGGGACTAGTGCTCGTCAGATTATACAGCCCTGTGACTAGTGCGCGTCAGCGTATACAGCCCTGGGACTAGTGCTCGTCAGAGTATACAGCCCTGTGACTAGTGCTCGTCAGAGTATACAGCCCTGTGACTAGTGCTCGTCAGATTATACAGCCCTGGGACTAGTGCTCGTCAGATTATACAGCCCTGTGACTAGTGCGCGTCAGCGTATACAGCCCTGTGACTAGAGCTCGTCAGATTATACAGCCCTGTGACTAGTGCTCGTCAGAGCATACAGCTCTGTGACTAGTGCTCGTCAGAGTATACAGCCCTGTGACTAGTGCTCGTCAGATTATACAGCCCCGTGACTAGAGCTCGTCACAGGATACAGCCCTGTGACTAGTGCTCGTCAGATTATACAGCCCTGTGACTAGTGCTCGTCAGATTATACAGCCCTGTGACTAGTGCTCGTCAGAGTATACAGCCCTGTGACTAGTGCTCGTCAAAGTATACAGCCTTGTGACAAGTGCTCTTCAGATTATACAGCCCTGTGACTAGTGCTCGTCAGAGTATACAGCCCTGTGACAAGTGCTCGTCAGATTATACAGCCCTGTGACTAGTGCTCATCAGAGTATACAGCCAGGGACTAGTGCTCGTCAGAGTATACAGCCCTGTGACTAGTGCTCTTCAGATTATACAGCCCTGTGACTAGTGCTCGTCAGAGTATACAGCCCTGTGACAAGTGCTCTTCAGATTATACAGCCCTGTGACTAGTGCTCATCAGAGTATACAGCCAGGGACTAGTGCTCGTCAGAGTATACAGCCCTGTGACTAGTGCTCGTCAGAGTATACAGCCCTGTGACTAGTGCTCGTCAGAGTATACAGCCATGTGACTAGTGCTCGTCAGATTATACAACCCTGTGACTAGTGCTCGTCAGAGTATACAGCCCTGTGACTAGAGCTCGTCAGATTATACAGCCCTGTGACTAGTGCTCGTCAGAGTATACAGCCCTGTGACTAGTGCTTGTCAGAGTATACAGCCCTGTGACTAGTGCTCGTCAGAGTATACAGCCCTGTGACTAGTGCTCGTCAGATTATACAGCCCTGTGACAAGAGCTCGTCAGAGTATACAGCCATGTGACTAGTGCTCGTCAGATTATACAACCCTGTGACTAGTGCTCGTCAGAGTATACAGCCCTGTGACTAGTGCTCGTCAGAGTATACAGCCCTGTGACTAGAGCTCGTCAGATTATACAGCCCTGTGACTAGTGCTCGTCAGAGTATACAGCCCTGTGACTAGTGCTTGTCAGAGTATACAGCCCTGTGACTAGTGCTCGTCAGAGTATACAGCCCTGTGACTAGTGCTCGTCAGATTATACAGGCCTGTGACAAGAGCTCGT
This sequence comes from Oncorhynchus mykiss, assembly GCF_057628025.1. NCBI lineage: Eukaryota > Metazoa > Chordata > Actinopteri > Salmoniformes > Salmonidae > Oncorhynchus > Oncorhynchus mykiss. Next base: position 34,395,282 of record NC_143048.1, read on the forward strand.
CACAGTATACAGCGCTGTGACTAATGCTCGTCAGATTATACAGCCCTGTGACTAGTGCTCGTCAGATTATACAGCCCTGTGACTAGTGCTCGTCAGAGTATACAGCCCTGTGACTAGTGCTCGTCACAGTATACAGCCCTGTGACTAGTGCTCGTCAGATTATACAACCATGTGACTAGTGCTCGTCAGAGTATACAGCCCTGTGACTAGTGCTCGTCAGATTATACAGCCCTGTGACTAGTGCTCGTCAGAGTATACAGCACTGTGACGAGTGCTCGTCAGATTATACAGCCCTGTGACTAGTGCTCGTCAGAGTATACAGCCCTGTGACTAGAGCTTGTCAGATTATACAGCCCTGTGACTAGTGCTCGTCAGAGTATACAGCCATGTGACTAGTGCTCGTCAGATTATACAACCCTGTGACTAGTGCTCGTCAGAGTATACAGCCCTGTGACTAGTGCTCGTCAGAGTATACAGCCCTGTGACTAGAGCTCGTCAGATTATACAGCCCTGTGACTAGTGCTCGTCAGAGTATACAGCCCTGTGACTAGTGCTTGTCAGAGTATACAGCCCTGTGACTAGTGCTCGTCAGAGTATACAGCCCTGTGACTAGTGCTCGTCAGATTATACAGGCCTGTGACAAGAGCTCGTCACAGTATACAGCGCTGTGACTAATGCTCGTCAGATTATACAGCCCTGTGACTAGTGCTCGTCAGATTATACAGCCCTGTGACTAGTGCTCGTCAGAGTATACAGCCCTGTGACTAGTGCTCGTCACAGTATACAGCCCTGTGACTAGTGCTCGTCAGATTATACAGCCATGTGACTAGTGCTCGTCAGAGTATACAGCCCTGTGACTAGTGCTCGTCAGATTATACAGCCCTGTGACTAGTGCTCGTCAGAGTATACAGCACTGTGACGAGTGCTCGTCAGATTATACAGCCCTGTGACTAGTGCTCGTCAGAGTATACAGCCCTGTGACTAGAGCTTGTCAGATTATACAGCCCTGTGACTAGTGCTCGTCAGAGTATACAGCCCTGTGACTAGTGCTCGTCAGATTATACAGCCCTGGGACTAGTGCTCGTCAGAGTATACAGCCCTGTGACTAGTGCTCGTCAGAGTATACAGCCCTGTGACTAGTGCTCGTCAGATTATACAGCCCTGGGACTAGTGCTCGTCAGATTATACAGCCCTGTGACTAGTGCGCGTCAGCGTATACAGCCCTGTGACTAGAGCTCGTCAGATTATACAGCCCTGTGACTAGTGCTCGTCAGAGCATACAGCTCTGTGACTAGTGCTCGTCAGAGTATACAGCCCTGTGACTAGTGCTCGTCAGATTATACAGCCCCGTGACTAGAGCTCGTCACAGGATACATCCCTGTGACTAGTGCTCGTCAGATTATACAGCCCTGTGACTAGTGCTCGTCAGATTATACAGCCCTGTGACTAGTGCTCGTTAGAGTATACAGCCCTGTGACTAGTGCTCGTCAAAGTATACAGCCTTGTGACAAGTGCTCTTCAGATTATACAGCCCTGTGACTAGTGCTCGTCAGAGTATACAGCCCTGTGACAAGTGCTCGTCAGATTATACAGCCCTGTGACTAGTGCTCTTCAGATTATACAGCCCTGTGACTAGTGCTCATCAGAGTATACAGCCAGGGACTAGTGCTCGTCAGAGTATACAGCTCTGTGACTAGTGCTCGTCAGAGTATACAGCCCTGTGACTAGTGCTCGTCAGATTATACAGCCCTGTGACTAGTGCTCTTCAGATTATACAGCCCTGTGACTAGTGCTCATCAGAGTATACAGCCAGGGACTAGTGCTCGTCAGAGTATACAGCCCTGTGACTAGTGCTCGTCAGAGTATACAGCCCTGTGACTAGTGCTCGTCAGATTATACAGCCCTGTGACAAGAGCTCGTCACAGTATACAGCGCTGTGACTAATGCTCGTCAGATTATACAGCCCTGTGACTAGTGCTCGTCAGATTATACAGCCCTGTGACTAGTGCTCGTCAGAGTATACAGCCCTGTGACTAGTGCTCGTCACAGTATACAGCCCTGTGACTAGTGCTCGTCAGATTATACAGCCATGTGACTAGTTCTCGTCAGAGTATACAGCCCTGTGACTAGTGCTCGTCAGATTATACAGCCCTGTGACTAGTGCTCGTCAGAGTATACAGCACTGTGACGAGTGCTCGTCAGATTATACAGCCCTGTGACTAGTGCTCGTCAGAGTATACAGCCCTGTGACTAGAGCTTGTCAGATTATACAGCCCTGTGACTAGTGCTCGTCAGAGTATACAGCCCTGTGACTAGTGCTCGTCAGATTATACAGCCCTGGGACTAGTGCTCGTCAGAGTATACAGCCCTGTGACTAGTGCTCGTCAGAGTATACAGCCCTGTGACTAGTGCTCGTCAGATTATACAGCCCTGGGACTAGTGCTCGTCAGATTATACAGCCCTGTGACTAGTGCGCGTCAGCGTATACAGCCCTGTGACTAGAGCTCGTCAGATTATACAGCCCTGTGACTAGTGCTCGTCAGAGCATACAGCTCTGTGACTAGTGCTCGTCAGAGTATACAGCCCTGTGACTAGTGCTCGTCAGATTATACAGCCCCGTGACTAGAGCTCGTCACAGGATACAGCCCTGTGACTAGTGCTCGTCAGATTATACAGCCCTGTGAATAGTGCTCGTCAGATTATACAGCCCTGTGATTAGTGCTCGTCAGAGTATACAGCCCTGTGACTAGTGCTCGTCAAAGTATACAGCCTTGTGACAAGTGCTCTTCAGATTATACAGCCCTGTGACTAGTGCTCGTCAGAGTATACAGCCCTGTGACAAGTGCTCGTCAGATTATACAGCCCTGTGACTAGTGCTCTTCAGATTATACAGCCCTGTGACTAGTGCTCATCAGAGTATACAGCCAGGGACTAGTGCTCGTCAGAGTATACAGCCCTGTGACTAGTGCTCGTCAGAGTATACAGCCCTGTGACTAGTGCTCGTCAGATTATACAGCCCTGTGACTAGTGCTCTTCAGATTATACAGCCCTGTGACTAGTGCTCATCAGAGTATACAGCCAGGGACTAGTGCTCGTCAGAGTATACAGCCCTGTGACTAGTGCTCGTCAGAGTATACAGCCCTGTGACTAGTGCTCTTCAGATTATACAGCCCTGTGACTAGTGCTCATCAGATTATACAGCCCTGTGACTAGTGCTCGTCAGAGTATACAGCCCTGTGACTAGTGCTCGTCAAAGTATACAGCCCTGTGACAAGTGTTCGTCAGATTATACAGCCCTGTGACTAGTGCTCGTCAGAGTATACAGCCAGGGACTAGTGCTCGTCAGAGTATACAGCCCTGTGACTAGTGCTCGTCAGAGTATACAGCCCTGTGACTAGTGCTCGTCAGATTATACAGCCCTGTGACTAGTGCTCTTCAGATTATACAGCCCTGTGACTAGTGCTCATCAGAGTATACAGCCCTGTGACTAGTACTCGTCAGATTATACAGCCCTGTGAATAGTGCTCGTCAGAGTATACAGCCCTGTGACTAGTGCTCGTCAGAGTATACAGCCCTGTGACTAGTGCTCGTCAGATTATACAGCCCTGTGACTAGTGCTCGTCAGATTATACAGCCCTGTGACTAGTGCTCATCAGAGTATACAGCCCTGTGACTAGTACTCGTCAGATTATACAGCCCTGTGACTAGTGCTCGTCAGAGTATACAGCCCTGTGACTAGTGCTCGTCAGAGTATACAGCCCTGTGACAAGTGCTCGTCAGAGTATACAGCCCTGTGACTAGTGCTCGTCAGAGTATACAGCCCTGTGACTAGTGCTCGTCAGAGTATACAGCCCTGTGACTAGAGCTCGTCACAGTATACAGCCCTGTGACTAGTGCTCGTCAGATTATACAGCCCTGTGACTAGTGCTCGTCAGAGTATACAGCCCTGTGACTAGTGCTCGTCAGAGTATACAGCCCTGTGACTAGTGCTCGTCAGATTATACAGCCCTGGGACTAGTGCTCGTCAGAGTATACAGCCCTGTGACTAGTGCTCGTCAGAGTATACAGCCCTGTGACTAGTGCTCGTCAGATTATACAGCCCTGTGACTAGTGCTCGTCAGATTATACAGCCCTGTGACTAGTGCTTGTCAGAGCATACAGCCCTGTGACTAGTGCTCGTCAGAGCATACAGTCCTGTGACTAGTGCTCGTCAGAGCATACAGCCCTGTGACTAGTGCTCGTCAGAGCATACAGCCCTGTGACTAGTGCTCGTCAGAGTATACAGCCCTGTGACTAGTGCTCGTCAGAGCATACAGCCCTGTGACTAGTGCTCGTCAGAGTATACAGCCCTGTGACTAGTGCTCGTCAGATTATACAGACCTGTGACTAGTGCTCGTCAGAGTATACAGCCCTGTGTCTAGTGCTCGTCAGATTATACAGCCCTGTGACTAGTGCTCGTCAGAGTATACAGCCCTGTGACTAGTGCTGGTCAGATTAAACAGCCCTGTGACTAGTGCTCGTCAGAGTATACAGCACTGTGACTAGTGCTTGTCAGAGTATACAGCCCTGTGACTAGTGCTCGTCAGATTATACAGCCCTGTGACTAGTGCTCGTCAGAGTATACAGCCCTGTGACTAGTGCTCGTCAGATTATACAGCCCTGTGACTAGTGCTCGTCAGAGTATACATCAAAGGTGACTAGTGCTGGTCAGATTATACAACCCTGTGACTAGTGCTCGTCAGAGTATACAGCCCTGTGACTAGTGCTCGTCAAAGTATACAGCCTTGTGACAAGTGCTCGTCAGATTATACAGCCCTGTGACTAGTGCTCGTCAGAGTATACAGCCCTGTGACTAGTGCTCGTCAGAGTATACAGCACTGTGACTAGTGCTCGTCAGAGTATACAGCCCTGTGACTAGTGCTCGTCAGATTATACAGCCCTGTGACTAGTGCTCGTCAGAGTATACAGCCCTGTGACTAGTGCTCGTCAGATTATACAGCCCTGTGACTAGTGCTCGTCAGAGTATACATCAAAGGTGACTAGTGCTGGTCAGATTATACAACCCTGTGACTAGTGCTCGTCAGAGTATACAGCCCTGTGACTAGTGCTCGTCAGAGTATACAGCCATGTGACTAGTGCTCGTCAGAGTATACAGCCCTGTGACTAGTGCTCGTCAGATTATACAGACCTGTGACTAGTGCTCGTCAGAGTATACAGCCCTGTGACTAGAGCTCGTCAGATTATACAGCACTGTGACTAGTGCTCGTCAGAGTATACAGGCCTGTGACTAGTGGTCGTCAGATTATACAGCCCTGGGACAAGTTCTCGTCAGAGTATACAGCCCTGTGACTAGTGCTCGTCAGAGTATACAGCCCTGTGACTAGTGCTCGTCAGAGTATACAGCCATGTGACTAGTGCTCGTCAGATTATACAACCCTGTGACTAGTGCTCGTCAGAGTATACAGCCCTGTGACTAGTGCTCGTCAGAGTATACAGCCCTGTGACTAGAGCTCGTCAGATTATACAGCCCTGTGACTAGTGCTCGTCAGAGTATACAGCCCTGTGACTAGTGCTTGTCAGAGTATACAGCCCTGTGACTAGTGCTCGTCAGAGTATACAGCCCTGTGACTAGTGCTCGTCAGATTATACAGCCCTGTGACAAGAGCTCGTCACAGTATACAGCGCTGTGACTAATGCTCGTCAGATTATACAGCCCTGTGACTAGTGCTCGTCAGATTATACAGCCCTGTGACTAGTGCTCGTCAGAGTATACAGCCCTGTGACTAGTGCTCGTCACAGTATACAGCCCTGTGACTAGTGCTCGTCAGATTATACAGCCATGTGACTAGTGCTCGTCAGAGTATACAGCCCTGTGACTAGTGCTCGTCAGATTATACAGCCCTGTGACTAGTGCTCGTCAGAGTATACAGCACTGTGACGAGTGCTCGTCAGATTATACAGCCCTGTGACTAGTGCTCGTCAGAGTATACAGCCCTGTGACTAGAGCTTGTCAGATTATACAGCCCTGTGACAAGTGCTCGTCAGAGTATACAGCCCTGTGACTAGTGCTCGTCAGATTATACAGCCCTGGGACTAGTGCTCGTCAGAGTATACAGCCCTGTGACTAGTGCTCGTCAGAGTATACAGCCCTGTGACTAGTGCTCGTCAGATTATACAGCCCTGGGACTAGTGCTCGTCAGATTATACAGCCCTGTGACTAGTGCGCGTCAGCGTATACAGCCCTGTGACTAGAGCTCGTCAGATTATACAGCCCTGTGACTAGTGCTCGTCAGAGCATACAGCTCTGTGACTAGTGCTCGTCAGAGTATACAGCCCTGTGACTAGTGCTCGTCAGATTATACAGCCCCGTGACTAGAGCTCGTCACAGGATACAGCCCTGTGACTAGTGCTCGTCAGATTATACAGCCCTGTGACTAGTGCTCGTCAGATTATACAGCCCTGTGACTAGTGCTCGTCAGAGTATACAGCCCTGTGACTAGTGCTCGTCAAAGTATACAGCCTTGTGACAAGTGCTCTTCAGATTATACAGCCCTGTGACTAGTGCTCGTCAGAGTATACAGCCCTGTGACAAGTGCTCGTCAGATTATACAGCCCTGTGACTAGTGCTCGTCAGATTATACAGCCCTGTGACTAGTGCTCATTAGAGTATACAGCCAGGGACTAGTGCTCGTCAGAGTATACAGCCCTGTGACTAGTGCTCGTCAGAGTATACAGCCCTGTGACTAGTGCTCGTCAGATTATACAGCCCTGTGACTAGTGCTCTTCAGATTATACAGCCCTGTGACTAGTGCTCATCAGAGTATACAGCCAGGGACTAGTGCTCGTCAGAGTATACAGCCCTGTGACTAGTGCTCGTCAGAGTATACAGCCCTGTGACTAGTGCTCGTCAGATTATACAGCCCTGTGACTAGTGCTCTTCAGATTATACAGCCCTGTGACTAGTGCTCATCAGATTATACAGCCCTGTGACTAGTGCTCGTCAGAGTATACAGCCCTGTGACTAGTGCTCATCAGAGTATACAGCCCTGTGACTAGTACTCGTCAGATTATACAGCCCTGTGACTAGTGCTCGTCAGAGTATACAGCCCTGTGACTAGTGCTCGTCAGAGTATACAGCCCTGTGACTAGTGCTCGTCAGATTATACAGCCCTGTGACTAGTGCTCGTCAGATTATACAGCCCTGTGACTAGTGCTCATCAGAGTATACAGCCCTGTGACTAGTACTCGTCAGATTATACAGCCCTGTGACTAGTGCTCGTCAGAGTATACAGCCCTGTGACTAGTGCTCGTCAGAGTATACAGCCCTGTGACAAGTGCTCGTCAGAGTATACAGCCCTGTGACTAGTGCTCGTCAGAGTATACAGCCCTGTGACTAGTGCTCGTCAGAGTATACAGCCCTGTGACTAGAGCTCGTCACAGTATACAGCCCTTTGACTAGTGCTCGTCAGATTATACAGCCCTGTGACTAGTGCTCGTCAGAGTATACAGCCCTGTGACTAGTGCTCGTCAGAGTATACAGCCCTGTGACTAGTGCTCGTCAGATTATACAGCCCTGGGACTAGTGCTCGTCAGAGTATACAGCCCTGTGACTAGTGCTCGTCAGAGTATACAGCCCTGTGACTAGTGCTCGTCAGATTATACAGCCCTGTGACTAGTGCTCGTCAGATTATACAGCCCTGTGACTAGTGCTCGTCAGAGCATACAGCCCTGTGACTAGTGCTCGTCAGAGCATACAGTCCTGTGACTAGTGCTCGTCAGAGCATACAGCCCTGTGACTAGTGCTCGTCAGAGCATACAGCCCTGTGACTAGTGCTCGTCAGAGTATACAGCCCTGTGACTAGTGCTCGTCAGAGTGTACAGCCCTGTGACTAGTGCTCGTCAGAGTATAAAGCCCTGGGACTAGTGCTCGTCAGAGTATACAGCCCTGTTACTAGTGCTCGTCAGAGTATACAGCCATGTGACTGGTGCTCATCAGAGTATACAGCCCTGTGACTAGTGCTCGTCAGAGTATACAGCCCTGTGACTAGAGCTCGTCAGATTATACAGCCTTGTGACTAGGCTTGTCAGAGTATACAGCCCTGTGACTAGTGCTCATCAGATTATACAGCCCTGTGACTAGAGCTCGTCAGATTATACAGCCCTGTGACTAGTAAAGGTCAGGGTATTCAGCCCTGTGATTAGTGCTCGTCAGAGTATACAGCCCTGTGACTAGTGCTCGTCAGATTATACAGCCCTGTGACTAGTTAAGGTCAGAGTATACAGCCCTGTGACTAGTGCTCGTCAGAGTATACAGCCCTGTGACTAGTGCTTGTCAGAGTGTACAGCCCTGTGACTAGTGCTCGTCAGATTATACAGCCCTGTGACTAGTGCTCGTCAGAGTATACAGCCCTGTGACTAGTGCTCGTCAGAGTATACAGCCCTGTGACTAGTGCTCGTCAGAGGATACAGCCCTGTGACTAGTGCTCGTCAGAGTATACAGCCCTGTGACTAGTGCTCGTCAGAGTATACAGCCCTGTGACTAGTGCTCGTCAGAGTATACAGCCATGTGACTGGTGCTCATCAGAGTATACAGCCCTGTGACTAGTGCTCGTCAGAGTATACAGCCCTGTGACTAGAGCTCGTCAGATTATACAGCCTTGTGACTAGGCTTGTCAGAGTATACAGCCCTGTGACTAGTGCTCGTCAGATTATACAGCCCTGTGACTAGAGCTCGTCAGATTATACAGCCCTGTGACTAGTAAAGGTCAGGGTATTCAGCCCTGTGATTAGTGCTCGTCAGAGTATACAGCCCTGTGACTAGTGCTCGTCAGATTATACAGCCCTGTGACTAGTTAAGGTCAGAGTATACAGCCCTGTGACTAGTGCTCGTCAGAGTATACAGCCCTGTGACTAGTGCTTGTCAGAGTGTACAGCCCTGTGACTAGTGCTCGTCAGATTATACAGCCCTGTGACTAGTGCTCGTCAGAGTATACAGCCCTGTGACTAGTGCTCGTCAGAGTATACAACCCTGTGACTAATGCTCGTCAGAGAATACAGCCCTGTGACTAGGCTTGTTAGAGTATACAGCCCTGTGACTAGTGCTCATCAGAGTATACAGCCCTGTGACTAGTAAAGGTCAGGGTATTCAGCCCTGTGACTAGTGCTCGTCAGAGTATACAGCCCTGTGACTAGTGCTCATCAGAGTATACAGCCCTGTGACTAGTGCTCGTCAGAGTATACAGCCCTGTGACTAATGCTCGTCAGAGAATACAGCCCTGTGACTAGGCTTGTTAGAGTATATAGCCCTGTGACTAGTGCTCATCAGAGTATACAGCCCTGTGACTAGTAAAGGTCAGGGAATTCAGCCCTGTGACTAGTGCTCGTCAGAGTATACAGCCCTGTGACTAGAGCTCGTCAGATTATACAGCCTTGTGACTAGGCTTGTCAGAGTATACAGCCCTGTGACTAGTGCTCGTCAGATTATACAGCCCCGTGACTAGAGCTCGTCAGATTATACAGCCCTGTGACTAGTAAAGGTCAGGGTATTCAGCCCTGTGATTAGTGCTCGTCAGAGTATACAGCCCTGTGACTAGTGCTCGTCAGATTATACAGCCCTGTGACTAGTTAAGGTCAGAGTATACAGCCCTGTGACTAGTGCTCGTCAGAGTATACAGCCCTGTGACTAGTGCTTGTCAGAGTGTACAGCCCTGTGACTAGTGCTCGTCAGAGTATACAGCCCTGTGACTAGTGCTCGTCAGAGTATACAGCCCTGTGACTAGTGCTCGTCAGAGCATACAGCCCTGTGACTAGTGCTCGTCAGAGTATAAAGCCCTGTGACTAGTGCTCGTCAGAGTATACAGCCCTGTGACTAGTGCTCGTCAGAGTATACAGCCCTGTGACTAGTGCTCGTCAGAGTATACAGCCCTGTGACTAGTGCTCGTCAGAGTATACAGCCCTGTGACTAGTGCTCGTCAGAGTATACAGCCATGTGACTGGTGCTCATCAGAGTATACAGCCCTGTGACTAGTGCTCGTCAGAGTATACAGCCCTGTGACTAGAGCTCGTCAGATTATACAGCCTTGTGACTAGGCTTGTCAGAGTATACAGCCCTGTGACTAGTGCTCGTCAGATTATACACCCCTGTGACTAGAGCTCGTCAGATTATACAGCCCTGTGACTAGTAAAGGTCAGGGTATTCAGCCCTGTGATTAGTGCTCGTCAGAGTATACAGCCCTGTGACTAGTGCTCGTCAGATTATACAGCCCTGTGACTAGTTAAGGTCAGAGTATACAGCCCTGTGACTAGTGCTCGTCAGAGTATACAGCCCTGTGACTAGTGCTTGTCAGAGTGTACAGCCCTGTGACTAGTGCTCGTCAGATTATACAGCCCTGTGACTAGTGCTCGTCAGAGTATACAGCCCTGTGACTAGTGCTCGTCAGAGTATACAGCCCTGTGACTAATGCTCGTCAGAGAATACAGCCCTGTGACTAGGCTTGTTAGAGTATACAGCCCTGTGACTAGTGCTCATCAGAGTATACAGCCCTGTGACTAGTAAAGGTCAGGGTATTCAGCCCTGTGACTAGTGCTCGTCAGAGTATACAGCCCTGTGACTAGTGCTTGTCAGAGTGTACAGCCCTGTGACTAGCGCTCGTCAGATTATACAGCCCTGTGACTAGTGCTCGTCAGAGTATACAGCCCTGTGACTAGTGCTCGTCAGAGTATACAGCCCTGTGACTAATGCTCGTCAGAGAATACAGCCCTGTGACTAGGCTTGTTAGAGTATACAGCCCTGTGACTAGTGCTCATCAGAGTATACAGCCCTGTGACTAGTGCTTGTCAGAGTGTACAGCCCTGTGACTAGTGCTCGTCAGATTATACAGCCCTGTGACTAGTGTTCGTCAGAGTATACAGCCCTGTGACTAGTGCTCGTCAGAGTATACAGCCCTGTGACTAGTGCTCGTCAGAGTATACAGCCCTGTGACTAGTGCTCGTCAGAGTATACAGCCCTGTGACTAGTGCTCGTCAGAGTATACAGCCCTGTGACTAGTGCTCGTCAGAGTATACAGCCCTGTGACTAGTGCTCGTCAGAGTATACAGCCCTGTGACTAGTGCTCGTCAGAGTATACAGCCATGTGACTGGTGCTCATCAGAGTATACAGCCCTGTGACTAGTGCTCGTCAGAGTATACAGCCCTGTGACTAGAGCTCGTCAGATTATACAGCCTTGTGACTAGGCTTGTCAGAGTATACAGCCCTGTGACTAGTGCTCGTCAGATTATACACCCCTGTGACTAGAGCTTGTCAGATTATACAGCCCTGTGACTAGTAAAGGTCAGGGTATTCAGCCCTGTGATTAGTGCTCGTCAGAGTATACAGCCCTGTGACTAGTGCTCGTCAGATTATACAGCCCTGTGACTAGTTAAGGTCAGAGTATACAGCCCTGTGACTAGTGCTCGTCAGAGTATACAGCCCTGTGACTAGTGCTTGTCAGAGTGTACAGCCCTGTGACTAGTGCTCGTCAGATTATACAGCCCTGTGACTAGTGCTCGTCAGAGTATACAGCCCTGTGACTAGTGCTCGTCAGAGTATACAGCCCTGTGACTAATGCTCGTCAGAGAATACAGCCCTGTGACTAGGCTTGTTAGAGTATACAGCCCTGTGACTAGTGCTCATCAGAGTATACAGCCCTGTGACTAGTAAAGGTCAGGGTATTCAGCCCTGTGACTAGTGCTCGTCAGAGTATACAGCCCTGTGACTAGTGCTTGTCAGAGTGTACAGCCCTGTGACTAGCGCTCGTCAGATTATACAGCCCTGTGACTAGTGCTCGTCAGAGTATACAGCCCTGTGACTAGTGCTCGTCAGAGTATACAGCCCTGTGACTAATGCTCGTCAGAGAATACAGCCCTGTGACTAGGCTTGTTAGAGTATACAGCCCTGTGACTAGTGCTCATCAGAGTATACAGCCCTGTGACTAGTAAAGGTCAGTGTATTCAGCCCTGTGACTACTGCTTGTCGGAGTATACAGCCCTGTGACTACTGGAGGTCATGTCAGCTCTAACCCTAGATTCTAACCCTATGTCTACATCCCTGCTCAACCCTCCTTAACCCTAGCTTCATGTCCACGTCCTGATTAAACCCTCCCTAACCCTAGCGTCATGTCAACATCCTGGTTCAACCCTAACCCTAAATGCATGTCTACATCCTGGCTTAACCCTACCTAACCCTAGCTTCATGTCCACATCCTGGTTAAACCCTCCCTAACCCTAGCTTCATGTCCACATCCTGGTTAAACCCTACCTAACCCTAGCTTCATGTCAACATCCTGATTAAACCCTCCCTAACCCTAGCTTCATGTCCACATCCTGGTTAAACCCTCCATAACCCTAGCTTCATGTCCACATCCTGATTAAACCCTCCCTAACCCTAGCTTCATGTCAACATCCTGGCTTAACCCTCCCTAACCCTAGCTTCATGTCCACATCCTGGTTAAACCCTCCCTAACCCTAGCTTCATGTCCAGATCCTGGTTAAACCCTCCCTAACCCTAGCTTCATGTCAACATCCTGGCTTAACCCTCCCTAACCCTAGCTTCATGTCTACATCCTGGCTTAACCCTCCCTAACCCTAGCTTCATGTCAACATCCTGGCTTAACCCTCCCTAACCCTAGCTTCATGTCTACATCCTGGCTTAACCCTCCATAACCCTAGCTTCATGTCAACATCCTGGCTTAACCAACCCTAACCCTAGCTTCATGTCCACATCCTGGTTAAACCCCAACACGGAACCCAACCGGCTGCGCGCATGCGCCATTGTGCATAAATGCATTTTGCCCCCCTACAACAAAAGCAATCACGACACGCAGGTAAAAATATCAAAACAAACTCTGTACCAATGACATTAATTTGGGGACAGGTCTTAAAGCATTAAACATGTATGGCAATTTAGCTAGTTAGCTTGCACTTGCTAGCTAATTAGTCCTATTTAGCTAGCTTGCTGTTGCTAGCTAATTTGTCCTGGGATATAAACATTGAGTTGTTATTTTACCTGAAAAGCACAAGTTCTATACTTGTCACAGGGCTGACAATTATTCCACACAAAACGGCCAACCGAATCATTTCTAGTCATCTCTCCTCCTTCCAGGCTTTTTCATCTTTGAACTTATATGGCGATAGCATTCAAACTTTTATAGTATTACTACGACCACCGGCAAAACAGTTTGTCTTTCAATCACCCACGTGGGTATAACCAGTGAGGAGATGGCAATTGGGTACCTGCTTCTATAAACCAATGAGGAGATGGGAGAGGCAGGACTTTCAGCGCGATCTGCATAGAAATAGAAAGGAGTTCTATTTTAGCCCTTGGCAATGCAGATGCTCGTAGCACGAGCAGTGTGGGTGCAATAATTGAATAACATGGATTTCTAAATTTATTTTGTGATGCTTGCGCACGCGATGTGTCCGGTCTGATCAGCATGTAACCCTAGCTTCATGTCCACATCCTGGTTCAACCCTAACCCTAGCTTCCTGTCCACATCCTGGTTCAACCCTAACCCTAGCTTCATGTCCACATCATGGTTCAACCCTAACCCTAGCTTCATGTCCACATCCTGGTTCAACCCTAACCTTAGCATCATGTTCACATCCCAGTTCAACCCTAACCCCAGCTTCCTGTCCACATCCCGGCTCAGATCTAACCCTAGCCTTAACCCTAACCCTACGGAGGTTCACTGATATTTTACATTGACACAATGATCAGCGGCTTCTCTTCTGATTGTATCACAGGCTTCATACTAAAGGAGAACTGCTTTGCTCTTAATCATTATGTATCTATTCACTTGACCAAATTCAAGTCTTTATCCTAGCAACAATCTTTGAATATCAACTGTGGAAAATAATCAGTGAACGTGTGCCTCTTCACAGAGTGTGGTTGCAAAATGCTGAGTGTGTGTGAAACAGTGGTGGCACTTTAAATGGGGAGCACACAGTATTGGCTGAATGGAAGGGTCTCAAACACATCTAACACCTGGTTTTCATGCATTTGATTCCATTCCATTTACTCCATTCCATTCATTATTATGAGACGTTCTCCCTTCACCAGCCCCCTCTGGTGTGAAGTCTCTGATAGAGAAGCTGCACCACCTGTTTGGACCTCTTCTTGTCTCTTCACTGCTCAGTGAGGCACATGATTAACCCTTTACATCTTAGAGATCCTACAACTCCTCACTCTTCATAACGCCCAAGGAACCCCTCGGTAATCTGCAAAGCAAAATACACCCCCAGCTCCCCCAAACCCTGACACGCTTAGTTTCAGTTCTTTCATGACAGTGTCAAGGCGAGAGACAACTCTCCCAAACTTCACCAGGACAGATGAGACAACAGGCACACGCTCATCCACCAGATCTCTAACACTCACATTTTCACTAGGATAATTACCAGATGGCTACCAAGACAACCACAGACTTCATTTGCTGTTTAGGTCTAATTTTGTGCGGAGACGCAATGCGTGGAATGATCAATGCTATGGGTCATGCACACTCAATCCCTCTGAAACAAAGTCGTGGTACATTTCAAATCAAATCAAATTTTATTTGTCACATACACATGGTTAGCAGATGTTAATGCGAGTGTAGCGAAATGCTTGTGCTTCTAGTTCCGACAATGCAGTAATAACCAACGAGTAATCTAGCTAACAATTCCAAAACTACTACCTCATACACACAAGTGTAAAGGGATAAAGAATATGTACATAAAGATATATAAATGAGTGATGGTACAGAGCGGCATAGGCAAGATGCAGTAGATGGTATCGAGTACAGTATATACATATGAGATGAGTATGTAAACAAAGTGGCATAGTTTAAAGTGGCTAGTGATACATGTATTACATAAAGATGCAGTAGATGATATAGAGTACAGTATATACATATACATATGAGATAAATAATGTAGGGTATGTAAACATTATATTAGGTAGCATTGTTTAAAGTGGCTAGTGATATATTTTACATCAATTCCCATCAATTCCCATTATTAAAGTGGCTGGAGTTGAGTCAGTGTGTTGGCAGCAGCCACTCAATGTTAGTGGTGGCTGTTTAACAGTCTGATGGCCTTGAGATAGAAGCTGTTTTTCAGTCTCTCGGTCCCAGCTTTGATGCACCTGTACTGACTTCGCCTTCTGGATGATAGCGGGGTGAACAGGCAGTGGCTTGGGTGGTTGTTGTCCTTGATGATCTTTATGGCCTTCCTGTGACATCGGGTGGTGTAGGTGTCCTGGAGGGCAGGTAGTTTGCCCCCGGTGATGCGTTGTGCAGACCTCACTACCCTCTGGAGAGCCTTACGGTTGTGGGTGGAGCAGTTGCCGTACCAGGCGGTGATACAGCCCGACAGGATGCTCTCGATTGTGCACCTGTAGAAGTTTGTGAGTGCTTTTGGTGACAAGCCGAATTTCTTCAGCCTCCTGAGGTTGAAGAGGCACTGCTGCGCCTTCTTCACGATGCTGTCTGTGTGGGTGGACCAATTAAGTTTGTCTGTGATGTGTACGCCGAGGAACTTTAAACTTACTACCCTCTCCACTACTGTTCCATCAATGTGGATAGGGGGGTGTTCCCTCTGCTGTTTCCTGAAGTCCACAATCATCTCCTTTGTTTTGTTGACGTTGAGTGTGAGGTTATTTCCTGACACCACATTCCGAGGGCCCTCACCTCCTCCCTGTAGGCCGTCTCGTCGTTGTTGGTAATCAAGCCTACCACTGTTGTGTCATCCGCAAACTTGATGATTGAGTTGGAGGCGTGCGTGGCCACGCAGTCGTGGGTGAACAGGGAGTACAGGAGAGGGCTCAGAACGCACCCTTGTGGGGCCCCAGTGTTGAGGATCAGCGGGGTGGAGATGTTGTTACCTACCCTCACCACCTGGGGGCGGCCCGTCAGGAAGTCCAGTACCCAGTTGCACAGGGCGTGGTCGAGACCCAGGGTCTTGAGCTTGATGACGAGTTTGGAGGGTACTATGGTGTTAAATGCTGAGCTGTAGTCGATGAACAGCATTCTCACATAGGTATTCCTCTTGTCCAGATGGGTTAGGGCAGTGTGCAGTGTGGTTGAGATTGCATCGTCTGTGGACCTATTTGGGCGGTAAGCAAATTGGAGTGGGTCTAGGGTGTCAGGTAGGGTGGAGGTGATATGGTCCTTGACTAGTCTCTCAAAGCACTTCATGATGACGGAGGTGAGTGCTATGGGGCGGTAGTCGTTTAGCTCAGTTACCTTAGCTTTCTTGGGAACCGGAACAATGGTGGCCCTCTTGAAGCATGTGGGAACAGCAGACTGGGATAGGGATCGATTGAATGTCCGAACACACACCAGCCAGCTGGTCTGCGCATGCTCTGAGGGCGCGGCTGGGGATGCCGTCTGGGCCTGCAGCCTTGCGAGGGTTAACACGTTTAAATATTTTACTCACCTCGGCTGCAGTGAAGGAGAGTCCGCATGTTTTGGTTGCGGGCCGTGTCAGTGGCACTGCATTGTCCTCAAAGCGGGCAAAAAAGTTATTTAGTCTGCCTGGGAGCAAGGCATCCTGGTCCGTGACTGGGCTGGTTTTCTTTTTGTAATCCGTGATTGACTGTAGACCCTGCCACATACCTCTTGTGTCTGAGCTGTTGAATTGCGATTCTACTTTGTCTCTATACTGACGCTTAGCTTGTTTGATTGCCTTGCGGAGGGAATAGCTACCCTGTTTGTATTCGGTCATGTTTCCGGTCAACTTGCCCTGATTTAAAGCAATGGTTCGCGCTTTCAGTTTCACACGAATGCTGCCATCAATCCACGGTTTCTGGTTTGGGAATGTTTTAATCGTTGCTATGGGAACGACATCTTCACGTTCTAATGAACTCGCTTCCCGAATCAGCGTATTCGTCAATGTTGTTGTCTGACGCAATACGAAACATATCCCAGTCCACGTGATGGAATGCTACCCTAGCTCAGATTTCATCAACCTTGTTGTCAAGAGACTGGACATTGGCGAGTAGTATGCTAGGGAGTGACGCGCGATGTGCCCGTCTCCGGAGCCTGACCAGAAGACCGCTTCGTTTGCCTCTTTTACGACGTCGTGGTTTTGGGTGGCAGGCTGGGATCCATTCCGTTTTCCTGGGGTGAAAGGCAGAACACAGCATCCGCTCCGGGAAAGTCATATTCTTGGTCGTACTGATGGTGAGTTGACGCTGCTCTTATATTCAGTAGTTCTTCTCGACTGTATGTAATGAAACCTAAGATGACCTGGGGTACCAATGTAAGAAATAACACGTAAAAAAAACAAAAAACTGCATAGTTTCTTAGGAACGCGAAGCGAGGCGGCCATCTCTGTCGGCGCCAGAAGGAGGAGACAAAGCGTAAGCAGGTGGAGTATGCACCTCATGCCAGCCACCAGGCCAAACTGGTCAAAATGGCTGACAAACTATACAACCTGAGGGACATCAACCGCAGCACGCCAACAGGTGATTGTGCGCTCTGTCCGTCTGTCCCATACTGGTTACACCGTACTATAAAATGACTATATAATTCCATATGATATCATAATGCAAAGATTGACTGGATGGGTCTGGATTAAGAAGAATAAAAAATAAGTTAAGATGTGAAAAAGGCCGTTCTCCTACTTTTTTCTCCAGACACACACATGCAAGTCTTTAACTAATTAAAAAAGGTGTCAGATGTCCACTCTGAAGACGTTCTTACATGCATCTCCTATTCCTGGCATTTAAAAATGAATTCAATATTAAGTTACTTTTCATTACTCTTAACTGTCTGGAAAAATCCTTCAGCATTTGCATTTTAATTTTACAATTTTGATTTTGATTGGCAGAGGTTGATTGCGTCCATTTTCTGGCAGCAGGTTAATTGTGTGAGCTTGATGCTGCTTCATTGTGAACTTGTGCCATAACTAGGCTGAGTATAATACGTACATTATCCAGAGCATTTGGAAAGTATTAAGACACCTTGACTTTTTTCACATTTTGTTACCTTACAACCTTATTCTAAAATGTATAAAATATGTTTTTCCCTCATCAATCTACACACAGTAATGACAAAGCAAAAACAGGTTTTTAGACATTTTTGCAAACGTATGAAAAATAAAATGGGGAGCGTCGCTGCACAGCTATTTTCAGGTCTCTCCAGAGATGTTCAGTTGGGTCCAAGTCCGGGCTCTGGCTGGGCCACTCAAGGGCATTCAGAGACTTGTCCCGATGCCACTCCTGTGTTGTTTTGGATGTGTGCTTAGGGTCGGTGTCCTGTTGGAAGGTAAACATTTGCCACAGTCTGAGGTCCTGAGTGCTCTGGAGCATTTTTTCATCAAGGATTTCTCTGTACTTTGCTCTGTTGATCTTTCCCTCAATCCTGACTAGTCTCCCAGTCCTTGCCACTGAAAAACAGTTCCACAGCATGATGCTGCCACCACCATGCTTCACCGTAGGGGTGGTGCCAGGTTTCCTCCAGACGTGATGCTTGGCATTCAGGCCAAAGACTTCAATCTTGGTTTCATCAGACCAGAGAATCTTGCATCTCATGGTCTGAGAGTCCGTTAGGTGCCTTTTGACAAACTCCAAGCGGGCAATCATGTACCTTTTACTGAGGAGTGGCTTTCGTTTGGCCACTCTACCATAAAGGCCTGATTGGTAGAGTGCTGCATAGGTGGTTGTCCTTCTGGAAGGTTTTCCCATCTCCACAGAGTAACTTTGGACCATGGGGTTCTTGGTCTCCTCCCCTCCCTGACCAAGGCCCTTCTCCCCCGATTGCTCAGTTTGGCCGGGTGGCCAGCTCTAGGGAGAGTCTTGGTGGTTCCAAACTTCTTCCATTTAAGAATGATGGAGGCCACTGTGTTCTTGGGGATATTCAATGCTGCAGACATTTTTTGCTACTGTTAAGGGAATTTTTATCAATGATGACTAATTATGTATACATTTCAATCAGGACTGACTAATCAGAATACTATTATGTTACTGTATATGTACTAATCAGAATACTATTATGTTACTGTATATGTACTAATCAGAATACTATTATGTTACTGTATATGTATGAATTTTCTTTTTAATCTTAGTACTGAATATAATGTGTGCAAATATAATCATGAATTAGAACAATGACTGTCTGTACCATGGTAGAAATGAATGAACTCATAGCCAGACTGGCTAGAAGGCTTATCTACTCCAGCTGTCCGAAGCTCAAGTCATACATCATCTTAATAGGGCGAGACGATGTGAGAACCATACAGCCTTTGTATTAGAGCGGAGATGGCACGGGTTGGTACTGAAACTAATGACGTCATTTTCAGTTTATAACCTGTGGTAAAATGTGTAAGGAGCAGTACTCTCGTGAATAAAGGCTGCTGTTTGACTTTAAGACTGGGCTCTGTCCATTTTTATACTAATAAGGGTCATACATATCCTTATGAATTGACAGAGTGTTTAATTTTAATTGGTTGTTAAAAAATAGAGGAATTGAATTCCTGCAACAGGTACCCTTCCGCAGATCTGAGCTTCAACACAATACTGTCTCTGAGCTCTACGGACAATTCCTTCTTCCTTGTGGCTTGGTTTTTCTTCTGACATGCACTGTCAACTGTGGGACCTTACATAGACAGGTGTTTGCCTTTCCAAATCATGTTCAATCAATTGACTTTACCACAGCTGGATTCCAATCAAGTTGTAGAAACAACTCAAGGATGATCAATGGAAACAGGATGCACTTGAGCTCAATTCTGTGTCTCATCGCAAAGGGTCTGAATATTTATGTAGATAAGGGATTTCTGTTTATTTTTATTTTTAATACATTTGTAAAAAATGCAAAAAATCAGTTTTCACATTGTCGTTATTGGGTATGTGTGGAAAAAAGCATACATTTTAGAATTATACTGTAACGTAACAAAATGTGGAAAAAGTAAACAAGTCTGAATACTTTCCTGAATGCACAGCATACCATCTTAGAGGAACATGCTTAGAATTTTTGTTAGGATGTTAAGATGTCGATTTGATCCTTTTCTTTTCTGAATATGAATGCACCTGACAATCTACACCCAGGTTGATTAGCCAGCATACTATTTTTGACAATTATTACATAGTCTTTGATGTGAGGGTCCCGTGTTGAGCAGTTGCTAGAGCATGGCGCTTGCATTGCAAAGGTTGTGGGTTCAATGCCCACCATGCACTAGTACTAAAACCGTAGGCACTCACCACTGTTAGTCCCTCTGGATAAGAGTGTCTCCTAAATTACTAAAATGTATATGAGGGTGATCTGAGATGGTGTTATGCGGTTTGTGGGATAGAGATAGTCAGTTTACTGATGAGCAGGACAGATGGAGGGCATCACTGAGTGCATAGTTATGGCTGTGTTCTCCTACTCTTTTCTCCTCAGAGGTTTCCAGTGATTTGCATCGATTGACTCCCAGGGCTTGGACAGGCAGCCCAGCCACAACCTCCCTCCACACAGACCAGACCCATGGGGGATGCTGCTTAGCTCTCTGTTCAGGGGGATTAGGGGAGGGGGGCTTTCCAAGGAGCTCCATGGAGGAATCTACCATGCATTGGAAATCTTTGCTCCTCTGAAAGGACAGTATGGAGGGGAATGACAGCACTGGATTGAGTCATACAATTATGCAGTTGCAGGCCTTAATTTATTATAACATGTTCTTTCCTCTTTGTTCATGTACTGTACTTGTAAGGATTGCTAAACTCATAGTCACCATTATTTGAGTGATTGTAAATGGTCGTCAATAAATAATAATGTCCTGAAGAGTAGACAGCACCTCTCTTTAGGCCCCTCTCTACTGAGTGAAGAGAAAAGCTGGCCGAAAAGAACCTTCACCTTAATTCTTATGGCTGCAGGGGCAGTATTGAGTAGCTTGGATGAAAAGGTGCCCAGAGTAAACGGCCAGCTCCTCAGTCTCAGTTGCTAATATATGCATATTATTAGTAGTATTGGATAGAAAACACTCTACAGTTTCCAAAACTGTCAAAATATTGTCTGTCAGTATAACAGAACTGATATTCCAGGTGAAACCCTGAGGAAAATCAAACCAGGAGGTGGCTTCTATTTTGAAAACTCCATGTTCCATAGCCTGCCTTTGCGCCATTTAAAGGGATATCAACCAGATTCCTTTTCCTATCGCTTCCTCAAGGTGTCAACAGTCTTCAGACATAGTTTCAGGCTTTTATTTTGAAAAATGAGCCAGAAAGATAACATCGCATCAGGTGTTCGCATGAGTTTTGCTCGCGCAACAGAGTTTGGGCAGCCATTGCCTTTCCCTCTCCTACTGAAAAATACAGTTGCGGTTGATATATTATCGATTATATATTTTAAAAACAACCTGAGGATTGATTATAAAAACCGTTTGACATGTTTCTGTGGACATTACGGATACTATTTGGAATTTGTCTGCGTTGTCGTGACCGCTCTTTTATGTGGATTTCTGAACATAACGCATAACAAACAGAGGTATTTTGGATAGAAAAATAATCTTTATGGAACAAAAGGAACATTTATTGTGTAACTGGGAGTCTCGTGAGTGAAAACATCCGAAGATCATCAAAGGTAAACAATTAATTTGATTGCTTTTCTGATTTTCGTGACCAAGCTACTTGATGCTAGGTGTACATAATGTTTTGTCGAGCAATCGATAAACTTGCACTAACGCTTGGATTGCTTTTGCTGGGAAGCATATTTTCAAATCTGACACGACAGGTGGATTAACAAAAGGCTAAGCTGTGTTTTGCTATATTGCACTTGTGATTTCATGAATATAAATATTTTTAGTAATATTATTTGAATGTGGCACTATGCAATTCAGCAGTTGTTGATGACAATTATCCCGTTAATGGGATGGCAGCCATAAGAAGGAAACCTCTTACCTAGTGTCATACTGCTCATCGTGCCCATTAAATGAGCTTTTAGCTTCTGCCCAGGCAATTTTCAAAGCGAAGATTCACACATTAATCTGTGTTCAACTTTAAATGATGCAACCAAAGCAATGTAGAGTTCAATTACTGTGACAAGTATGAGAATATTCATATCAATAATTGCTTTTTGTCCACCAATGTATGCTCAATGGGATTGTCCAGGGGCAGTTTGTTATTTGGAATGAAGAAAGTTCATTTTGATTAACAGTCAGCAGCATCCACTATTTTGTGATTGCTATCATGGGCAAATGGGAAACAGATTTGAGGAGAGCTTTACAAATGAGGTGAGGGCAAACACAAAGGAGGTTATTTTTCTATCCAGAGTTTCTAATGCTCCAATCAGCCCCAGTCAACTGCCTGCTGCCGGCTAAATGGTGGAATTCCAAGAGCATCCTTTCTCCTCTCCCCAACCCTATAAGCTCCTTCATGCTGCTTGGGGATTTGAGGGTTAATGACGAGGAAGATGTTTGGCATATTCAGAGCAGAAAGGGAATATTGTATTAGCATTTCAATTGAGGGACTGTTTTCTCTGGATACAGCCCTTAAACGTGGGATATTGGCCATATACCACAACCCCCCGAGGTGCCTTATAGCTATTATAAACTGGTTACCAATGTAATTAGAACAGTAAAAAGTCGATCAGCATTCAGGACTCGAACCACTCAGTTTATAACATAGTCTTTCCTCCGCTCCCCTCTAGGATTGTCCCTCACATCTCTACTCTTTGTCTATGTATTCTTGATTGATATTCAACAATTCATATTCCACTGTTCCCATCTGTCACTTTTTCTGTACGTTATTCAATCCCCCAAAACCTAACCTTTCCACCGCCCCTCCCGGTCTGTAGTCAAACCCTAAATGTCAGCCTTGGATCTCTTTGAACTGTCTGGCAGTCAGTCTCCACTTTTGATCTACCAGACACCTCTCATCTTCATTTGGGCTGAAATGAGCGGGGCTTTACTGGGCTGCACTCCACTCTTCAGTAGAGAGGATCTGAGGACAGGGGAGGGCTGGGGAGGTAAGGCCAGATGAGGCCCCATCTGGAAAGACCCAGGCCCTGCCAGCTCTCATCCCAGTGTCTGGAGATGCTCGCCACTCATCAGCAGCCATCAAAGGGTGCCTGCCCACCAGCCCCCCCAAGCCCTCCACAGCACAGTGGGCTGCCCCTCTCTCCCGGTCCCCAGCCTCATTACAGACAAAGAGAGGTAAAATCATCCAGCACCTCTTCCACCCAGCCACCCACAGGACCCTGCTTAACTCAGTGTGTCAAATCGGAGTGCCTCTGGCAGTCTCTGTGGGGGTGCCACAGGGTTCTATTCTCGGGCCGGCTCTTTTCTCTGTATACATCAATGATATCGCTCTTGCGGTTGGTGATTCTCTGATCCACCTCTACGCAGACCACACCATTCTGTATACTTCTGGCCCTTCTTTGGACACTGTGTTAACTAACCTCCAGATGAGCTTCAATGCCATACAACTCTCCTTCCGTGGACTCCAACTGCTCTTAAATACAAGTAAAACTAAATGTATGCTCTTCATCCGATCGCTACCCGCACCTCCCCCCCTCCCAGCATCACCAATCTGAACGGTTCGGAATATGTGGACAACTACAAATACCTAGATGTCTGGCTAGACTGTAAACTCTCCTTCCAGACTCATATTAAGCATCTACAAACCAAAATTAAATCTAGAATTGGTTTCCTATTTCGCAACAAAGCATCGTTCACTCGTTCTGCAAACATACCCTCGTAAAACTGACTATCCTACAGATCCTTGACTTCGGCGATGTCATTTACAAAATAGCCTCCAACACTCTACTCAGCAAATTGGATGCAGTCTATCACAGTGCCATCCGTTTCGTCCCCAAAGCCCCATATACTACCCACCACTGCGACCTGTATGCTCTCCTTGGCTGGCCCTCGCTTCATTTTCATTGCCAAACCCACTGGTCATCTATAAGTCTTTGCTTGGTAAAGCCCCGCCTAATCTCAGCTCACTGGTCACCATAGCAGCACCAACCCGTAGCACGCACTACAGCAGGTATATTTCACTGGTCACCCCGAAAGCCAATTCCTCTTTTGGCCGCCTTTCCTTCCAGTTCTATGTTCACAATGACTGGAACAAATTGCAAAAATCACTGAAGCTGGAGACTCATATCTTCCTCACTAACTTTAAGCATCAGCTATCAGAGCAGCTTACAGATCACTGCACCTGTACATAGCCCATCTCTAAATAGCCATCTAACTATCTCATCCCCATATTGTTATTTATTTTATTTATACATGTTTTTTTCGCTCCTTTCCACCCCAGTATCTCTACTTGCACATTCATCTTCTGCACATCTATCACTGCAGTGTTTATTTGCTCAATTGCAATTATTTCACCACTATGGCTTATTTATTGCCTTACCTCCCTAATCTTACTTCATTTGCACACACTGTATATAGACTTTTCTATTGTGTTATTGACTGTACGTTTGTTTATTCCATGTGCAACTCTGTGTTGTTGTTTGTGTCATACTGATTTGCTTTTATCTTGGCCAGGTCGCAGTTGTAAATGAGAACTTCTCAACTGGCCTACCTGGTTAAATAAAAATAAATAAATGTTGTCAGAAATACTGTAGTTAAGGATCAGAATACAGATGAAGTGAGTACGTATGAGGGGTCCAAACACAAGGTCTGTCTGCTCTTGTTCTGTCCTGTAACAGCCACATCCTCTGCTCTTGCTTTGTACTGTAACAGCCACATCCCCTGCTCTTTCTCTGTTTCCTGTAACAGCCACATCCCCTGCTCTTGCTCTGTTCTATAACAGCCATATCCCCTGCTCTTGCTCTGTCCAGTAACAGCCACATCCCCTGTTCTTGCTCTGTTCTGTAACAGCCACATCCCCTGATCTTGCTCTGTCCTGTAACAGCCACATCCCCTGCTCTTGCTCTGTCCTGTAACAGCCACATCACCTGCTCTTTCTCTGTTTCCTGTAACAGCCACATCCCCTGCTCTTGCTCTGTTCTATAACAGCCATATCCCCTGCTCTTGCTCTGTCCTGTAACAGCCACATCCCCTGCTCTTGCTCTGTCCTGTAACAGCCACATCCCCTGATCTTGCTCTGTCCTGTAACAGCCACATCCCCTGCTCTTGTCTGTCCTGTAACAGCCACATCCCCTGCTCTTGCTCTGTACAGTAACAGCCACATCTCCTGCTCTAGCTGTTTCCTGCAATAGCCACATCCCCTGCTCTATCTGTTTCCTTCAATAGCCACATCCCCTGCTCTATCTGTTTCCTTCAATAGCCACATCCCCTGCTCTATCTGTTTCCTTCAATAGCCACAACCCCTGCTCTATCTGTTTCCTTCAATAGCCACATCCCCTGCTCTTGCTCTGTCCGGTAACAGCCACATCCCCTGTTCTTGCTCTGTTCTGTAACAGCCACATCCCCTGATCTTGCTCTGTCCTGTAACAGCCACATCCCCTGCTCTTTCTCTGTTTCCTGTAACAGCCACATCCCCTGCTCTTGCTCTGTTCTATAACAGCCATATCCCCTGCTCTTGCTCTGTCCAGTAACAGCCACATCCCCTGCTCTTGCTCTGTCCTGTAACAGCCACATTCCCTGCTCTTGCTCTGTACAGTAACAGCCACATCCCCTGCTCTATCTGTTTCCTTCAATAGCCACATCCCCTGCTCTTGCTCTGTCCGGTAACAGCCACATCCCCTGTTCTTGCTCTGTTCTGTAACAGCCACATCCCCTGATCTTGCTCTGTCCTGTAACAGCCACATCCCCTGCTCTTGCTCTGTTCTGTAACAGCCACATCCCCTTCTCTGTTTCCTGCCATAGCCACATCCCCTGCTCTAGCTGTTTCCTGAAACAGCCACATTCCCTGATCTATCTGTTTCCTGTAAAAGCCACATCCCCTGCTCTAGCTGTTTCCTGTAACAGCCACATCCCCTGCTCCTGCTCTGTCCTGTAACACCCACATCAACTGATCTAGCCGGTTTCCTGTAACAGCCACATCCCCTGCTCTCTCTGTTTCCTGCAATAGCAACATCCCCTGCTCTCTCTGTTTCCTGCAATAGCCACATCCCCCGCTCTAGCTGTTTCCTGCAATAGCCACATCACCTGCTCTAGCTGTTTCCTGTAACAGCCACATCCCCTGCTCTATCTGTTTCCTGTAACAGCCACATCCCCTGCTCTATCTGCTTCCTGTAACAGCCACATCCCCAGCTCTATCTGTTTCCTGTAATAGCCACATCCCCTGCTCTATCTATTTCCTGTAACAGCCACATCCTCTGCTCTAGCTGTTTCCTGCAATAGCCACATCCCCTGCTATATCTGTTTCCTGCAACAGCCACATCCCCTGCTCTAGCTGTTTCCTGCAACAGCCACATCCCCTGCTGTAGCTGTTTCCTGCAATAGCCACATCCCCTGCTCTATTTGTTTCCTGCAATAGCCACATCGCCTGCTCTAGCTGTTTCCTGTAACAGCCACATCCCTTGCTCTATCTGTTTCCTTCAATAGCCACATCCCCTGCTCTTGCTCTGTCCGGTACCAGCCACATCCCCTGTTCTTGCTCTGTTCTGTAACAGCCACATCCCCTGCTCTTGCTCTGTCCTGTAACAGCCACATCCCCTGATCTTGCTCTGTCCTGTAACAGCCACATCCCCTGCTCTTGCTCTGTCCTGTAACAGCCACATCCCCTGCTCTTGCTCTGTTTCCTGTAACAGCCACAACCCCTGCTCTTGCTCTGTCTTGTAACAGCCGCATCCCCTGCTCTTGCTCTGTTCTGTAACAGCCACATCCCCTGCTCTAGCAGTTTCCTGTAACAGCCACATCCCCTTCTCTGTTTCCTGCCATAGCCACATCCCCTGCTCTAGCTGTTTCCTGAAACAGCCACATCCCCTGATCTATCTGTTTCCTGTAATAGCCACATCCCCTGCTCTTGCTCTGTTTCCTGTAACAGCCACATCCCCTGCTCCTGCTCCTGCTCTGTCCTGTAACACCCACATCCTCTGATCTAGCCGGTTTCCTGCAATAGCCACATCCCCTGATCTCTCTGTTTCCTGCAATAGCCACATCCCCTGCTCTAGCTGTTTCCTGCAATAGCCACATCACCTGCTCTAGCTGTTTCCTGTAACAGCCACATCCCCTGCTCTATCTGTTTCCTGTAACAGCCACATTCCCTGCTCTATCTGTTTCCAGCAATAGCCACATCCCCTGCTCTATCTGTTTCCTGTAACAGCCACATTCCCTGCTCTATCTGTTTCCTGTAACAGCCACATCCCCTGCTCTATCTGTTTCCTGTAACATCCACATCCCCTGCTCTATCTATTTCCTGTAACAGCCACATCCTCTGCTCTAGCTGTTTCCTGCAATAGCCACATCCCCTGCTCTATCTGTTTCCTGCAATAGCCACAACCCCTGCTCTATTTGTTTCCTGCAATAGCCACATCACCTGCTCTAGCTGTTTCCTGTAACAGCCACATCCCCTGCTCTAGCTCTTTCCTGCAGTAGCCACATCCCCTGATCTCTCTGTTTCCTGCAATAGCCACATCCCCTGCTCTATCTGTTTCCTTCAATAGCCACATCCCCTGCTCTTGCTCTGTCCGGTAACAGCCACATCCCCTGCTCTTGCTCTGTCCGGTAACAGCCACATCCCCTGTTCTTGCTCTGTTCTGTAACAGCCACATCCCCTGATCTTGCTCTGTCCTGTAACAGCCACATCCCCTGCTCTTGCTCTGTTCTGTAACAGCCACACCCCCTGCTCTAGCAGTTTCCTGTAACAGCCACATCCCCTTCTCTGTTTCCTGCCATAGCCACATCCCCTGCTCTAGCTGTTTCCTGAAACAGCCACATTCCCTGATCTATCTGTTTCCTGTAATAGCCACATCCCCTGCTCTAGCTGTTTCCTGTAACAGCCACATCCCCTGCTCCTGCTCTGTCCTGTAACACCCACATCAACTGATCTAGCCGGTTTCCTGTAACAGCCACATCCCCTGCTCTCTCTGTTTCCTGCAATAGCAACATCCCCTGCTCTCTCTGTTTCCTGCAATAGCCACATCCCCCGCTCTAGCTGTTTCCTGCAATAGCCACATCACCTGCTCTAGCTGTTTCCTGTAACAGCCACATCCCCTGCTCTATCTGTTTCCTGTAACAGCCACATCCCCTGCTCTATCTGCTTCCTGTAACAGCCACATCCCCTGCTCTATCTGTTTCCTGTAATAGCCACATCCCCTGCTCTATCTATTTCCTGTAACAGCCACATCCTCTGCTCTAGCTGTTTCCTGCAATAGCCACATCCCCTGCTATATCTGTTTCCTGCAACAGCCACATCCCCTGCTCTAGCTGTTTCCTGCAACAGCCACATCCCCTGCTCTAGCTGTTTCCTGCAATAGCCACATCCCCTGCTCTATTTGTTTCCTGCAATAGCCACATCGCCTGCTCTAGCTGTTTCCTGTAACAGCCACATCCCCTGCTCTATCTGTTTCCTTCAATAGCCACATCCCCTGCTCTTGCTCTGTCCGGTACCAGCCACATCCCCTGTTCTTGCTCTGTTCTGTAACAGCCACATCCCCTGCTCTTGCTCTGTCCTGTAACAGCCACATCCCCTGATCTTGCTCTGTCCTGTAACAGCCACATCCCCTGCTCTTGCTCTGTCCTGTAACAGCCACATCCCCTGCTCTTGCTCTGTTTCCTGTAACAGCCACAACCCCTGCTCTTGCTCTGTCTTGTAACAGCCGCATCCCCTGCTCTTGCTCTGTTCTGTAACAGCCACATCCCCTGCTCTAGCAGTTTCCTGTAACAGCCACATCCCCTTCTCTGTTTCCTGCCATAGCCACATCCCCTGCTCTAGCTGTTTCCTGAAACAGCCACATCCCCTGATCTATCTGTTTCCTGTAATAGCCACATCCCCTGCTCTTGCTCTGTTTCCTGTAACAGCCACATCCCCTGCTCCTGCTCTGTCCTGTAACACCCACATCCTCTGATCTAGCCGGTTTCCTGTAACAGCCACAACCCCTGCTCTAGATGTTTCCTGCAATAGCCACATCCCCTGATCTCTCTGTTTCCTGCAATAGCCACATCCCCTGCTCTAGCTGTTTCCTGTAACAGCCACATCCCCTGCTCTATCTGTTTCCTGTAACAGCCACATTCCCTGCTCTATCTGTTTCCAGCAATAGCCACATCCCCTGCTCTATCTGTTTCCTGTAACAGCCACATTCCCTGCTCTATCTGTTTCCTGTAACAGCCACATCCCCTGCTCTATCTGTTTCCTGTAACATCCACATCCCCTGCTCTATCTATTTCCTGTAACAGCCACATCCTCTGCTCTAGCTGTTTCCTGCAATAGCCACATCCCCTGCTCTATCTGTTTCCTGCAATAGCCACAACCCCTGCTCTATTTGTTTCCTGCAATAGCCACATCACCTGCTCTAGCTGTTTCCTGTAACAGCCACATCCCCTGCTCTAGCTCTTTCCTGCAGTAGCCACATCCCCTGCTCTAGCTGTTTCCTGTAACAGCCACATCCCCTGCTCCTGCTCTGTCCTGTAACACCCACATCCTCTGATCTAGCCGGTTTCCTGTAACAGCCACAACCCCTGCTCTAGATGTTTCCTGCAATAGCCACATCCCCTGATCTCTCTGTTTCCTGCAATAGCCACATCCCCTGCTCTAGCTGTTTCCTGTAACAGCCACATCCCCTGCTCTATCTGTTTCCTGTAACAGCCACATTCCCTGCTCTATCTGTTTCCAGCAATAGCCACATCCCCTGCTCTATCTGTTTCCTGTAACAGCCACATTCCCTGCTCTATCTGTTTCCTGTAACAGCCACATCCCCTGCTCTATCTGTTTCCTGTAACATCCACATCCCCTGCTCTATCTATTTCCTGTAACAGCCACATCCTCTGCTCTAGCTGTTTCCTGCAATAGCCACATCCCCTGCTCTATCTGTTTCCTGCAATAGCCACAACCCCTGCTCTATTTGTTTCCTGCAATAGCCACATCACCTGCTCTAGCTGTTTCCTGTAACAGCCACATCCCCTGCTCTAGCTCTTTCCTGCAGTAGCCACATCCCCTGCTCTAGCTGTTTCCTGTAACAGCCACATCCCCCACTCTAGCTGTTTCCTGTAACAGCCACATCCCCCGCTCTAGCTGTTTCCTGTAATAGCCACATCCCCTGCTCTTGCTCTGTCCTGTAACAGCCACATCCCCTGCTCTTGCTCTGTTTCCTGTAACAGCCACATCCCCTGCTCTTGCTCTTGCTCTGTCCTGTAACAGCCACATCCCCTGCTCTTGCTCTGTCCTTAAACAGCCACATCCCCTGCTCTAGCTGTTTCCTGTAACAGCCACATCCCCTGCTCTAGCTGTTTCCTGCAATAGCCACATCCCCTGCTCTAGCTGTTTCCTGTAACAGCCACATCCCCTGCTCTTGCTCTGTCCTGTAACAGCCACATCCCTTGCTCTAGCTGGTTCCTGCAATAGCCACATCCCCTGCTCTAGCTGTTTCCTGCAATAGCTACATACCCTGCTCTAGCTGTTTCCTGTAATAGCCACATCCCCTGATCTATCTGTTTCCTGTAATAGCCACATCCCCTGCTCTATCTGTTTCCTTTAATAGCCACATCCCCTGCTCTGTTTCCTTTAACAGCCATCGACACAGTAGAAACTGAGATCAATAGATGAATAGCGTGATTAGAAATGCAGGCAAAGCCAGATGTGCAGTTCAATGGTCTGCACTGTGCAATTAGAATACAGAGTGTTTCTTAACAGTTCCCTCTCTCTCAATCCTCTTTTTTCCTTGTCTCTTAGCACAGTGAGTGGAGTAAGGTCCTAGGCATACTCTGATTCAAGGAGCTTTCCCTGAATGGGAACGAGGTACTATAGTGCATAACCTTTTGTTCTCAAATCAGTTGTATGAAAATTACATCTTGAGATGTTAGATTAGTGTCAAGGGAATGGTCGAAAATGAGCAAACCCCACCCACCCAGGCCACCGGGCCATGCAAACCAACTTCGCTCAATGTCACACATTGAAAGACCAGAATTAGGTGGCGTATTATGTTCAGTTGGTACGCTAGGCTACTTTGTGTGGATTTTTCCAACTAAAAATCATTAACACAATGCAACACATAGCTACTGTAATTCAACACTGTTACCATCACTGATGGAATGTTTTATCATCCTGACCAGTATTCTCCAGCTGCTGTATGCCTATTCCTCATGTAACCTCTGACCTCTTCTCTTTGTCTCCCTCTCATTTATTCACTCTTTCACAGCCAAAGAGGAGACAAAGAGCCAAGCTGATCTTCCCCTGATTCCCTCTCGTTCTGGATACCTGATAGGGGATCATGGGAAGGATCATCTTTGTTTGGGGAATGAAAAACTGAACTTCACTCCGGGTCAGAGATGAGCTGCATGACCTGAGGCACCCCGGCTTTCATCCTCCTCCTGAAACACATACTGTACAGTATAACACGGACAATACGTCAAATCCATACCAAACAACAGACTGAGGCAGCGGTGAGTTTGCAATGCACACTGTTCAAGCAACAATGTATTCATAATCACTGATCAAATTACATGAAATGACTTTGCCACTTATGCATGCTCAGTGCTACACTGTTTAGTGGGAGAAACACTGTTGAACTGCATCATGTCGCCTGTATTTGGCGATAGCCGCAATGTCCAACATCTGTTTCAGTGCCATTCCCCTGGCCTGTCATTCAATTAGCTCTGTGCTTACTCTACTGTTGTTCAATGGCTTCTGGGTAACTGTGCTCCTCTACTCAAAGCCCTTACCAAAATAGTTAGTGTTTTATTCAGCGAGAGGCGCTAAAATGAAGTGGCTAAATGGAGTCCTTAGAGTCCGTTACCACAGAGTACGATGCTTTGCCATCCGCACATATCTTTTCTCCTGTCATTTTGGGGCTGAGATTCCCCTGTATGCTCTGATGTCTGACTCTGCTGCTGTGTCCTGCACAAATTCAATCACTGTTACAGGACAGCACTGTAACAGGACCTTAATGAAGTCTGCCTCAGATACCACCAGTAGAGGAATATTAACACAAAGGCCTTGTTTTGCTGTTTGCTTTTTGTAGTCTAACGGCTGCTCCTGTGTCCCCATAGTTGTAGAGATTAGTGCTTGTTAAATAAGATGTTCTATGATGATATGGTTACTGAATAAACAATATTCTTAAGATACAGGATTTAGTCAATGACATGACAAGTATATGCACACACTGTGTAACCTCTGCACCCTGTTTGAAAATAGGATTTTAGAGCAGGTGACATCTTGATGGATAGAGCCTGATATCTCCTAGGACTAGGCCCACAGGGGTCGCATTACGTGACCAGCCGATGGCACCAACCAGCTGACTGTCACCTCATTCTGACTGACCTCCAGTAATTCAGCACCCACTCTGTCCCCTAGATCCAACTGGAGAGGATCCATTCCAGAGACTCAGAGGGATGCTCACCCCTCAACCCCAGTGTTCCTCCATGTGGTTCTGGCTCAGTGAACACCATTATAGTATGGAGAGGACGTGGCCCACAGAGACAGAGCAACAGAGCCTGACTCAGATGGGAGACAGCATTACTTACGCTACAGTAGCTGCACTATGGAGTGATGTGGCCTATCTCATTCTCTATGTGCTGGACTGTATCTCTCTCACTATCAGTCACTGCTGTGACAGAGAGAGGTTGTTTAGGTGGTGGTGCAGAAACGGACACCATTGAAATACTATAGATGGAGTTGAAAGGTGTTGAGATGAGGAGAGCTATGCAGCTTAGATGGCCTATACAGATTTTATGGGACCGTCAACAGAGGTTTCCATTACATATAGCCTGATTGATTAGCATGTAAGTGGCCAGGTTTTTCATAATGCACTTTTCCCTTCCAGCCTTGGTGACGTAGTCTAACTAACACACAAGCACTGGGATTCTGAAAACAACCCAAGGGACAGGAGGAAGCTGTGGTGGTGTTGTCGCTCTGGGGACTGTTTTCCATGAGTCTGTCAATCTATTTAATTGCCTTCAACAAAGGTAAATTACTTCATAGATTAGTGAGTGAGACAGCAGCGTAATGAGATGTAATGTGTTGGGGGTGAACCCCATCTGTGTGATGAGACACAGGCTGTAGGCCTCTGTTTTCAAGGTACAATTGTGTCTTTGTGTTGATAGGTTCTAACCGAGAGGGGCTTTTGTTCTGAGAATCTTGACGCAGGCCTGAAGGAAATTGTTTGGGTGAAATTTGTATTGATTCAGAGGGGAGGAGGATGAAAGGCCTGGTAATAAACCTGGCCACCTTAAATTGACAATCAATACAGATTTCAACCCTTCCTGAGGAAATAAGCATCAATTATGTGTAAATCTGGCGAGGAACTGTGGATAATTACATCTCCCACAACAGGTCAGTGGGTGGATTGACTGTGTCTCTTTCTTGACAAGGTGACTTATGCAATTCAGCATGCTCAAAAAGCACCAGACAATGCTCTTATTACCATACACACGTAGCGTTGAGCCAGCCCGTTTCCTCTCAGTCAGCTCAACCGTTGTTTCTCCATGACCTCAAGTGACTCTGCTGATGACATCAAGGCTTCAGCTAAAAGGAACCATAACCTCTGGCTGTGTGTTGTTTGTGGGTTTAGAACAGACTGAACTGGCTAGGACTCCATGCGTTGGCATTGAGAACAACACAAATTATTTTTATTGTCCTCCGGTGGACTTTTAGTACAAATACTGAGTTTTCAGTTATTGTGGTTTTACAACATTTACAGGGTCATGTAGAGTTACTTAAAGACACATTTGAATCACCAAATGCTCTTTTGTACAAATGCACAATTAAATATAGCTCCTGTGTCATTGAGTGGTGGTGTACTGGAGCTATAAAGAAGCCGGCCGGATGGCCTTCATTGCTCTCTGTCTGCTATTTACTCAACATATCCAATTAGATCACCGGAATTCAAACAAAAGCAATCCGGGATTAACGTGCATCTCCTTTGTTCACAAGCAGACTTAATCTTTAGCTCCATGGTTACAACACACTATCGATTCCCAGCTTCATTACTTTGTGTAATTATTTTTGGGCTTGATATAGATTTCTCCTTTTAGTGAAGCTTGTCTTGGTGTGAACGGTGATGCTAAAATGATTACAGCGCTAATCAGAAGACGTTAATAGGACATGCTTGTTTAAAGGCAGTGAATGAAAGAGTGTAAAGTTGAGTAGTTTAGTAGTGCAAAGTTTAGTAACCATTCCACCAGCTGTTTTGCTCACTCTGATAGATAGCACACATATTGTACAATGAATAAACAGTCTGTTGAAATTGAAACTACTACTATAATTGTTTCCCCTATGGAATGGCAGGATTATTGCTGTCTCAAAGATTATGGCACATTTCTAAATCAGCCATAATCCTCTAATTTCTTTCATTGAAATGCCATATATGACACTGAGGGGCCCAATTTCACACAAGTCCCATGTCTGCACTCTGTGTTGGGATGCTTGTCTGTTTGTATTCTTTCTCAGTTTCAACTTTGAACTTGAACTGTTCACTACTATGGTATGTCCCACTGTAGAAAGAGCCTGTGTTTGATTGGACTGTTCAGAACCAGTAGCTAAGGTTACAGTGTAATTGTGGTCTTTTCTGGCACCTACTGAAACCCCACTCTGCAGGACACTGTCCTGTGAGACACAGCCCTCTCTAATCACACCTGCACTACTTCAGTAAAACATGCTAAAGAGAGATCATTTGGATTATTGACAAAGAAATAAGAGGATAAATCAAAATAGACAAGGACATGATGAATTGCATCGTTAATTCCAACAAGGCTACGAAATTGGTAAATTGTTTTGTATTTCTACAATGGATATTACTCACAATTGAAATTCTCCAATGCCAACACAAATTATGTGAGAGTATGCCATCAGGTGAAGCTTCCCCAGAATAGCTAGGTGGGCTGCAATCCGTATAGAGCTGTTTCCACAGTAGCCAGAGCTAAACTACAGTACTTCAAACATGAACAATGATCAAGAAATGTGATCCAATTCCTTGCTGAATGAAAAACAGCATGCCTCTCTGTCCCATTATCTGTGTCTCCCTGTCTTTTCTTGGAAATGGTTCCGTACTGTGTGATAGAGAAAATGTTGAACATCTGATAAAGTCAGTTTGAGTACATGTTTGGAATACATATTACTATATTGCGCTGCTTTCTGGACATGTATGTGTAGAGCCTAGAAAGGTAAGAAAGAGTGAGGGGATGAGAGAGTGGCTCAGAGGAGCCAGGACATGAAAGAGTCAGGTTAGCAGCTCTTTGAGTGTCCGGCCCTCCCTCCGGCCCTCCAGCCCCAAGCAGCTGCTTCACTGCCTATTTCTTTTCATGTTGTAGTGCCTGCCTGTCCAGTCCTCAATTGAGAGCAGGGCTCCACAAAAAACCCTCACAGACCCTGGCCTGTGGGGAAATGACACAATTGCCAGCCTCTCTCCCTCTTCCACTAGGTCCTCCTGTAGTGTAGTAAAGTGCCAGGGGATCACAGCATCGCCTCCGTATTGACCAGACAAGTGCTGCTCTAAAGTTTTTGCTGTGTAATGTAAAAAGAGAAAGGACCACAGGAACAACACATGATAAGGGACAGGAGTAGAGGGATTCAAATGTTTTTGTTGGGTTTCACCCAAAGCCATCATTTGTTTCAAGATTCTGCAGTGATACAGTATGTGAGATTCCAGGGGTTTGTATTAATTGTGTTTTATTGCGTGTGTTATAGATTTAGATGTTTTATATAATAAAAATTCTAGGCATATGTTCATAAATGAAAGTGGAGCGCTTCTCAGGCATTAATCCACAGGTGACCAGCATAGGTGAGTGTGACCCAGAGTCTCTGACCTGGTCATAAGTTTATGCTATTGCTTTGGGAGTCATTTATATTCCAATAATGTAGGTACACACCGCTCGGGTCTCGATATGTAGTCCCTCGAGAGGCATGCTCAGGTAACAGCTATCTCTCAAATAAAAAAAGAATTATTTTACATAGGTCAATCTGGTGGAGGAGCTGTGCCAGGTCCTATTCTTTCTCACAGAAAGCCAATGATCTCCTGAACGCGTGGAAATTTACAAAAATCCTCTGTCTCCCAACAATTCCACCAGGTAGAGCGGTCCAGCTGTCAATCAATGACCCCAGTAGAATGTCAGGGGAAGGGAAAGAGAGAAAGGGGAGGGGAAGGAGAAAGAGAGAGTGAGCGAGAGACCAAGAAAAAATAGAGAGTGAGAAAAATTGAAGGTGGATTGGGGTAAGGGTGGTTGTGTGTTTGTAAATGTTTGTATTTGTATGTGTGACCCGTGAACACATAGGATTGTTTGAGCCCAACCTTTGTGTTGTGTGTTCTCACAGACAGAATGTAATACCATTTGAATTGGTCCACCTGAGACCACAGGCCTGGGTTTGATAAGGTGTTCTATGAACAAGATTTATTTGCGGTGAAGGAGATCCAAATGAAGTGAAGGAGGCAGAGACAGCCCAGTGTGATTGTCTGAAGAGAGGGAGAGAGCTGGAGGAGATGGGGAAAGATGGTGAGGATATGGGGAAAGATGGTGGAGGGAGGGAGAAAGATGGAGAAGAAAGGGAGAGAGCTGGAGGAGATGGGGAAAGATGGTGAGGATATGGGGAAAGATGGTGGAGAGAGGGAGAAAGATGAGGAGATGGGGAAAGGTGGAGAATAGAGGAAGAGAGATGGAGGAGATAGAGAAAGACTGGGGAGAGATGGAGGAGATGGTAGAAAGATGGAGGGAGGGAGAGAGATGGAGGAGATGGGGAAAGATGGGGAGAGATGGAGGAGATGGGGAAAGATGGTGGAGAGAGGGAGAGAGATGTAGGAGATGGGAAAGATGGAGGAGAGAGGAGGAGAGATAGAGGAGATAGAGAAAGGCTGGGGAGAGATGGAGGAGATGGTAGAAAGATGGAGGGAGGGAGAGAGATGTAGGAGATGGGTAAAGATGGGGAGAGATGGAGTAGATGAGGAACGATTGTGGAGAGAGAAAGATGAGGAGATGGGGAAAGGTGGAGAAAAGAGGAAGAGAGATGGAGGAGATGGGGAAAGATGGGGGAGAGATGGAGGAGATGGTGGAAAGATGGTGGAGAGAGGGAGAGAGATGTAGGAGATGGGAAAGATGGGGGAGAGATGGAAAGATGGTGGAGAGAGGAGGAGAGATAGAGGAGATAGAGAAAGACTGGGGAGAGATGGAGGAGATGGTAGAAAGATGGAGGGAGGGAGAGAGATGTAGGAAATGGGAAAGATGGAGGAGAGAGGAGGAGAGATAGAGGAGATAGAGAAAGACTGGGGAGAGATGGAGGAGATGGTAGAAAGATGGAGGGAGGGAGAGAGATGGAGGAGATGGGTAAAGATGGAGGAGACAGGGGGAGAGTTGGAGGAGATGGTGGAAAGATGGAGGTGAGAGGGAGAGAGATGGAGGAGATGGGTAAAGATGGAGGAGACAGGGGGAGAGTTGGAGGAGTTGAGGAAAGATGGTGGAGAGGGAGAGAGATGGAGTAGATGTGGAGTGAGATGGAGGAGAGAGGGGGAGATAAAGAACAATGAGGGAGAGAGGAATAACAGCTTTGTACATGCTAAGAATCTACTGTAATGTTATCACAGTATGCCAATTTTGCATACTAAACTTACGTATACAATAATGTCTCATGTAATTGGTGCTGTTGCCTATATGTAAATGTGCTATCCCCTATGGGTACAGCTCTTGGTGAAAAACAACGAAGACATTTTCTTTGACAAAAATAATGAATAAATGAATGTTTGATGACTGAGACACTGTTGGAAATGGGATCAGAAACAGAGAGAGAGGAAGAAAGGGAGGAGAGAGCGAGAAAGAGAGGCAGGTGTGTTGATGAAGGTCCTCTCTGGGGTGTGGAGTGACGTTATGCAGGAACGATGACCAGAGTAGGAGGAGAGATGAGATTCTCAGAGGTCAGAACCAGAACCAGAGGTCACTTACTCCCCAGCACAGACACATCGAGCTCACTCTACCTCCACTGACCTCCTCTTGCCAATAAGAGCCAGCAGAATGAGGGGGGAAATGAAAGGAAGGGAGAGGAAGAGGGCTAGGATCCAGAGGTGTGAGGGTGTGTGAGGATGGAATGTGAATGAAAAAGGAAGGGCTGTAGGGATGGTAAAATGAGCACACATGTTCATTAATATTTAATTCATAGTATTTGCTGATTATTCCAATGTGGACATTCATCAATATACATGTAGCTCTTGTCATACACTAACCTGATCTACACTAATCAAGTCTACACTAGCCTAGTCTACACTAGCTTGATCTACACTAGCCTGATCTACACTAGCCTAGTCTACACTAGCCTGGTCTACACTAGCCTGATCTACACTAGCCTAGTCTATACTGGCCTAGTCTATACTGGCCGAGTCTACACTAGCCTGATCTACACTAGCCTAGTCTAAACTAGCCTGGTCTATATTGGGCTAGTCTATATTGGCCTAGTCTACAATAGCCTAGTCTACACTAGGCTCATCTACACTAACCTGGTCTACACTAGCCTGATCTGCACCAGCCTGGTCTACACTAGCCCAGTCTATACTGGCCTAGTCTATACCGGCCTAGTCTAGACTAAACTGGTCTACACTAACCTGGCCTACACTCACCTATTTTATACTGGCCTAGTCTATACTGGCCTAGTCTACACTTACCTGATCTTCACTAGCTGGCCTAGTCTATAATGGCCTAGTCTATACTAGCCTAGTCTATGCTAGCCTGGTCTACACTATCATGTACTATACTAACCTGGTCTATTCTAGCCTGCTCTATACTAGCCTAGTCTACACTGACCTGGTCTAATCTAGCCTGCTCTATACTAGCCTAGTCTACACTAGCCTGGTCTACACTAACCTGGTCTACACTAGCCTGGTATATACTAGCCTGGTCTATACTAACCTGGTCTACACTAGCCTGGTCTACACTAGCCTGGTCTACACTAGCCTGGTCTAATCTAGCC
This sequence comes from Oncorhynchus mykiss, assembly GCF_057628025.1. NCBI lineage: Eukaryota > Metazoa > Chordata > Actinopteri > Salmoniformes > Salmonidae > Oncorhynchus > Oncorhynchus mykiss. The sequence goes on from NC_143048.1 coordinate 34,434,218, forward strand.
TGCTCTATACTAGCCTAGTCTACACTAGCCTGGTCTACACTAGCCTGGTCTACACTAGCCTGGTCTATACTAACCTGGTCCACACTAGCCTAGTCTACACTAACCTGGTCTAATCTAGCCTGCTCTATACTAGCCTAGTCTACACTAGCCTGGTCTACACTAGCCTGGTCTACACTATCCTGTACTATACTAACCTGGTCAATTCTAGCCTGCTCTATACTAGCCTAGTCTACACTAGCCTGGTTTATACTAACCTGGTCTAATCTAGCCTGCTCTATACTAGCCTAGTCTACATTAGTCTGGTCTACACTAGCCTTGTCTACACTAGCCTGGCCTATACGGGCCTGGTCTATACTAACCTGGTCTATTCTAGACTGCTCTATACTAGCCTAGTCTACACTAGCCTGGTCTGTACTAACCTGGTCTATTCTAGCCTGCTCTATACTAACCTGGTCTATTCTAACTTGCTCTATACTAGCCTAGTCTACACTAGCCTAGTCTACACTAGCCTGGTCTACACTAGCCTGGTCTACACTAACCTGGTCTATTCTAGCCTGCTCTATGCTAGCCTTGTCTACACTAGCCTGGTCTACACTAGCCTGATCTACACCAACCTAGTCTACACTAGCCTGGTCTACAGTAGCCTGATCTACACTAGAATAGTCTACGCTAGTCTGGTCTACACTAGCATATTCTATACTGGCCTCGTCTCTAGACATGGGGATTACCACATACCAACCATTGACATCTTGTCATTATACATATGGCACACATTCAGGCCTGTCAGTTGTGTTGCCGTTAAAAGGGATGATGTTGAGTTGTGAATATGTTTCCAGACATCTGACTGTGGTGGCTACTTTAATATGTTATAGTAGCAGAATGCAGCAGTGCTCTAAACCTGCACGCACTGGGCTTACCCCTGACCTTTACAGCTCCAGGTTAGTGGAATTATAGATGGCTTGTCCCTCTGCCAGATATAATTGAATTACTCTCATGATGTGATTCATGGAATATTGCTGACCTATGGAATAATACCCAATTATGTTTTGTATTTGTAAGATTTGTTCGTGAAAGGCTACACATCTCAGATGTATACACATACATACAGCCATTTAGCTAAATGCCAGACTGGTTTGAGTTGACTGTATGGATTATGACATATAGTGAAACGACAACTTGTATATCGGTCCAATTGTAGCATGTAATATATCATCAGGAGGAGTGTTGGTGTTAAATTGAACCTCTCCCTCTTTAGTTTTTCTCTAACATTCTCACTCACACTGCTACACAGAACTATTCACCAGGCTAAGACCTGAGAAAAAAGCTTGACAGGAGACATTCACACTGCTACACAGAACTACTGACCTGGCTAAGACCTGAGAAAAAAGCTTGACAGGAGACATTCACACTGCTACACAAAACTATTCACCAGGCTAAGACCAGAGAAAAAAGCTTGACAGGAGACATTCACACTGCTACACAGAACTATTCACCTGGCTAAGACCTGAGAAAAAAGCTTGACAGGAGACATTCACACTGCTACACAAAACTATTCACCAGGCTAAGACCAGAGAAAAAAGCTTGACAGGAGACATTCACACTGCTACACAAAACTATTCACCTGGCTAAGACCTGAGAAAAAAGCTTGACAGGAGACATTCACACTGCTACACAAAACTATTCACCAGGCTAAGACCAGAGAAAAAAGCTTTGCAGGAGACATTCACACTGCTACACAGAACTATTCACCTGGCTAAGACCTGAGAAAAAAGCTTGACAGGAGACATTCACACTGCTACACAGAACTACTGACCAGGCTAAGACCTGAGAAAAAAGCTTGACAGGAGACATTCACACTGCTACACAGAACTACTGACCAGGCTAAGACCTGAGAAAAAAGCTTGACAGGAGACATTCACACTGCTACACAGAACTACTGACCTGGCTAAGACCTGAGAAAAAAGCTTGACAGGAGACATTCACACTGCTACACAGAACTACTGACCTGGCTAAGACCTGAGAAAAACACTTGACAGGAGATGACCTTTTTCTTTGTTTTCTGACTTCTCCATCTTACAATTTCTGGATGAACCTTTCTGTGCCCCATTCTCTATCCTCTCTTATGCCTGTACAGGAATTCATTGTAGGGTTATTACATTACTCTCCAGAGAATCAAGTATAACATGAATGTGCAAGCTGCTAGTGAGCTGCTAGCGATACAATTTTAAGGACATTTCAACAATGATAGACATACAACGTTGCTTATGTCTATTTGTCACCACATTTATGACATTTTAGTCATTTAGCAGACGCTCTTATCCAGAGGGACTTACATTATCAATTAGGGTTAAGTGCCTTGCTCAAGGGCACATCAACAGATTTTTCACCTAGTCGGCTCGGGAATTAGAACCAGATCTCTAGGCCTCACTACAAGACAGGTGTGTTTTCATCATAGTTTCTGAAGGCTGTTCATTGAGAGTAACGTGCAGATGAATGGCAGAGTTTGATAGAAACCCACCCAGAAATCCCTCCTGAGCTGTCGCTCCAGTTGTGTTCAAGTCAATGCATAATCAAACAATGCCTCCATCACCCAAAAGTTTTGTCAAAGTATTCTATATTTATACAAAACCAGCCTAGTGGGACATTTTCTTGAAAAAAAACACAAAAAAACAACCTTTCAATAAAAGAAAATGGATGTTCAACGCCTCCTGCATATTTGGTGTGAGCAGCGGATTGTTCTAAGGCAACTTGAGAAGGTGGCTAAAAATGGCATCTCAGATGGCTGTGTGAACAGTAATGAAGTATGGTTGGGGATGGGAATGGGATGGGTTGTGAGCGGATGAAATTAGCTGTTATTTACCACCGCAGACTGCGGGCAACTCACTGATCACACACCTTTTAATTAAAACTTCTTGTGACTCCCCATCCCGGGTCCGGGAGCTTAATCAGCGCCTGACATGAATTAGCATAACGCAACGGACATAAATCTTCCTAGAAAATCTTCCTATTCATGAAAATCACAAGTGAAATATATTTGGAACACAGCTTAGCTTTTTGTTAATCACCCTGTCATCTCAGATTTTCAAAATATGCTTTACAGCCAAAGCTAGACAAGCATTTGTGTAAGTTTATGGATAGCCTAGCATAGCATTATGCCCTGCTAGCAGCAGGCAACCTTGTCACGAAAATCAGAAAAGCAATCAAATTGAATCGTTTACCTTTAATGAACTTCGGATGTTTTCACTCACGAGACTCCCAGGTAGATAGCCAAAGTTCATTTTTTCCCAAAATATTATTTCTGTAGGCGAAATAGCTCAGTTTGTTCTTCACGTTTGGCTGAGAAATCGAAGTCACGAAAACGGCGAAAAATATTCCAAATTAGCTCCATTATATCGACAGAAACATGGCAAACGTTGTTTATAATCAATCCTCAAGGTGTTTTTCTAATATCTATTCGATAATATATCCGTCGGGACAATTCGTTTTTCAGTAGGACCGATTGGAGTAATGGCTACCTCTGTATTTTACATGAGAATCTCTCTGGGAGCCATCATGTGACCACTTACGCAATGTAGCCGCCTACGGCTATTCTTCAACATAAATGCGTAAAACTACGTCACAATGCTGTAGACACCTTGGGGAATACGTAGAAAGCGTAAGCTGGTCGATAGGGCATTCACAGCTCAATAGGGACTCATTGGAACGCAACGCCTTCAAAATATGGGGCACTTCCGGACTGGATTTTTCTCAGGCTTTCGTCTGCAACATAAGTTCTGTTATACTCACAGACAATATCTTTATAGTTTTGGAAAAGTTAGAGTGTTTTCTATCCAAAGCTATTATATGCATATTATAGCATCTTGTCCTGACAAAATATCCCTTTTAAAATGGGAAAGTTTTTTTTCCAAAAATGAAAATACTGCCCCTAGAGTCGCAACAGGTTTTAAATCCACACACCCTTCTTTCCCATGACACAAGCGAGAGAGAACACACAGAAGACCTGAGCACAACATGCATCAGAAAATGTCACGAAGCCTGTATGTGTAAACATCCACAGACTCTTCATGCAGAGTGCAGTGGGTGTTTGAGTGTGAGGGTCATCTTAACAGCTTCTACCCCCAAGCCATAAGACTCCTGAATAGCTAATCAAAGGGCTACCCAGACCCCTCTTTTACGCTGCTAATGCTCTCTGTTTATAATCCTGTTAATAATCTAAGCATAGTCACTTTAACTCTACCTACAGTTGAATTTGGAAGTTTACAAACACCTTAGCCAAGTACCTTTAAACTCAGTTTTTCACAATTCCTGACATTTAATCCTCGTAAAAATTCCCGCAACCAAGCTTTAACTTCCTGACTGATGTCTTGAGATGTTGCTTAAATATATCCACATAATTTTCCTTCCTCATGAGGCCATCTATTTTGTGAAGTGCACCAGTCCCTCCTGCACCCCCACAACATGATGCTGCCACCCCCGTGCTTCACGGTTGGGATGGTGTTCTTCGGCTTGCAAGCCTCCCCCATTTTCCTCCAAACATAACAATGGTCATTATGGCCAAACAGTTCTATTTTTGTTTCATTAGACCAGAGGACATTTCTCAAAAAGTACCATCTTTGTCCCCATGTGCAACGTACTTCGGTGCGAAAAGTGCAAATCAATCCCAGAAAAACAGCAAAGGACCTTGTGAAGATGCTGGAAGGAACAGGTACAAAAGTATCTATATCCACAGTAAAACTGGTCCAATATCGACATAACCTGAAAGGCTGCTCAGCAAGGAAGAAGCCACTGGTCCAAAACCACCATAAAAAAGCCAGACTACAGTTTGCAACTGCACATGATCAGACTTTTTTGAGAAATGTCCTCTGGTTGTAGTAGTTGTAGTAAATACAAGGCCACAAATATGGACCGCAATACAATAAACAATTACTCACAAACAAACATGGGGAAACAGAGGGTTAAATAATGAACAAGTCATTGGGGAATTGAAACCAGGTGTGTAAGACAAAGACAAAACAAATGGAACATTTCCGACTTCAACTGTACATATTGCCTCAATTACCTCGACTAACCGATGCCCCCGCACATTGACTCTGTAACAGGTACCCCCTGTATATAGCCTCGCTATTGTTATTTTACTGCTGCTGTTTTAATTGTTTTTATTTTATTTTCTATTTTCTATTTTTTACTTATCCATTTTTTAATTAATGCTTATTTTTTTAATGAAAACTTCTTAAGCATTGTTGGTTAAGGGCTTAACATTTGATTTGATTTGATAGGCCTAAACATATACTGGATTGTTTTGTTCATAAAAGGATTTCTGTTTGCTGTTGAAGTTCGATGTCTCTCTGGAGCTGTTGGGTTGTTGAAAACCTCGGCCTCTGCTTTCAATAAGCTCTTTTGTGGAAATGATTAATATTTGTATAAATACACCCACAAATCACCTGGTGAGCCACCCTTACAATTTAAACAGATGCCAATTCGCTTTTGGCGGGCTGGAGATTTATTGAGTCTAGCCTGTTAGACACAAAAAGTGGAGAGCAGAGTGCATGGTCAGACCTTGGATCAATGTTAGAGTGGTCAGTGAATAATCCCAGCTGTGATTACACTGCAGTTTGCAGGGCTGAGGGAGCGTACTGCTAGCCTCCCAATCCACCTGATCTCGCGAGCTTACATGGTTCGGCTCTACGGAAACATAGCGAGTGATAGCGCAGCGGTAATCAATCTGGTTTATACAAGGCTGTTCCCATGATCCCCAACACAATAGAGTCTGCAGGCTTCCTTGC